>NW_014040184.1:0-11581 GCF_001186125.1 Sphaeroforma arctica JP610 | reverse complement strand
CCATTGGAACAACCAAATGGACCCCTTCTGAGACTCTTCTAAACAAGGTCAAGAATTAGAGATTCCACTCTCTACCCAATTAAACGTTAAGCAGTTCAAAGGCAACACAGCATTTAACGTCTGTGCACAAGAAATACAATCTACCAATGACACTACTGTTAAGAAGCGTCAGTCTCTAGCTAGGACTCGGTTTAATAACATAAAAGTCCAAGCCCGAGGTCTTTCAAACCTTATTTTTAAAGGGATTAATGAAAGACAATCCTGAAGCGTATACACATATAATGCGACTATTTAATAAGACAGGTGTATCTAACGCACATGAGCGCGATTATGACGCTCATGCAAAAACAGGGCAGGAGTCTGGAAACACTACAGACTTAGAGACCACGCAAGTGGATTCTCAACACCCTACCTATATTCTGGAAGAGCAGAATGATGAAAACATTCTTGTTTGGCTGAAGCAACATAATAAGCTGAAGCACCAGAACGTAGTAGAAGCACTCAAAGATGCTAAGCGACATGGGATCGCGCACCCTAAGCTGGCAACTTTAGTTGACAGAGTATATCAGTCATACACAGACTGTAATCTCAATCCGATCAAGCGCTATGGTTTCGCACCGCTTAAGAGTGTGACTGAATATGTTCCATGGCGCAGGGTCATCATTGATCTGGTTGACCTGCCCACGTCCGATCACACAGGTGACCGTTACGTATGTCACTTCTTTGATGTGGCGTCACGGTTTAACTTGCTCTATCCATTATGCAGACCGTGGCAGAATTATGTTACCAAGTTTTTGCTGACCACGGGTGGCCGGGTATTATGTGCACTGATAACGGTAGTAGTTCTGCGATGACGTTATGGAGTCGCTAGTACTCGTATCAGGCATATGCCATAAGAGAGGTGTGCCATATAAGCCGCAAACGCAAGGCGCGGATGAAACGCGCCATAGAAGACTTAAGTTTTTCTTGCGTACTGCATTAACGGATGATGCAGATGAATGGCCGTACCACCTTAAGTGGGTACAAACATAGATGAACGAGTGTGTTGATCCGGTTACAGGAACTACACCCACTCACTATTTTCGTAGCAAATATAGTGAGTTACAAATACCCTATAACAAAGACGAACCTGATCACCATGAGTTACCATGGTTAGAGAAGGTCCAACGTATATATAACGTTGTATATCCTTGCTTGCGAGAAATACGCAATATAGCTATATTAAAAAGGCAAAAGCGTTGGAACACTACCAAGAAGATAGCAGAATATCAGGTTGGTGACAGAGTTAACATCCGTCAACGTAATTTCGATGTTACTGTATTAACATCTAAATGGATAGGTTCATATATAATCTCTGTAGCAGACACTAAAAGTGGATCATACGAGGTAAATAACCCCGATGGTTCTAGTGCGCTTAATATAGGCACAAGTCGTATTCCGACTACAGAGATTATACTCGCAAGAAGACATAACTCTAATGCCCCTCTTGATCGTTCTGATTTTAAAGACATTATATGGAGAGCGGATAAGGGAGGCTATACATAATATCGTACACGCTTTATAGACGGTACAATAGCTGAGTTGACTTCAGATGCTTTTGATAACCAAGACTATTTAAAAGCCTTTCATCGAAAATGGCGTAAACGCCTGCATAAGTCACAAGCTGAAAAAGGTATCATGTTTCCATCGTCTGAAGGAACGGAAGTTAAAACTCATCCGCCTACAGCATTTATCCCGAGCCTTAATGCTCATCCTTCATATGTGCTTTAGACACTGAAGCGTAAGAAGCGTCCAGTCGACCACCACGGACCTACTGGACCTAAGCCCAAAACTCACAGGGTAACCAAGAACACTTAACTTCTCCACCTGAGAAACATTAACTATATGTTATGCTACTTAATGTTTCGACCCATTTTTCCTTTCTCGCTTTTTGACCCATAATCAGCTTGAGTGAGCAACTTGCTTCTCTTGGGTCTCAAAGCTGGGTGGGGGCTGTGTAATAGATGTATAAACGTACTCTTAAGCAGTACAAAAATTATAAACGTACTCTTAATAGTACGAGGAACTTAAGTTTCCTAAATGTACTCTTAATAGTACGAGGAACTTAAGTCTCCTAATGTGCTCTTAATAACACGAGGAACTTAAGTTTCCTAAAATGTTTTTAATGGTTTTATTAATTAATACCTTTTCCTTTTTACATATTAGATATTTGGACGAGGCCATTAAAAGGCCCCAATAAAATACCAAACATAAGAGTTGGTCTAGTTCTATTAATATAACTATATTTACTTTCCAACTTTATTTAGATCTGAATACTTCGGTAGCGAGATGGCTCAACCGAATATAGGTTTCTAGGGACTATTAACGTAACCTAGTTGATCCTCCGATCAGCCAACCAGATGTGCCAGTCTGATGAAGGCTAAGTCGGTAATTCTTGATAACTGGCAAGTTATTGGTTAATGCAATAACTATGGACATCAAGAGTATTTTTATTTAATTCTTTTATTTTTTTTCTAAAGATAGGATTTTATGAAGTCTTTCGGATTCGCCCCAACGAAACATACAAAAGTTTCTAATAGAGCGACAACGAAACACTTATATATAGGCAATGTCTCAGCCTAACAATCCCTTAGAGTATTGCTGTTTTCATGAGGCATACCTAACTTTACTAAAAGTATCATTTCGTTTATTTACTTTGATCTTTTCACGATACTTAGAATTTACCTACGCGTTTATTTACTCTAAGGCGTTAATATCGCCTTAATAGACCGAATCTTACACATAAATAAGACGCATGCAATAGTCGCATAAATAAGACGCATGCGATAGGGATAATATTATTTATTTCAAAAATGGCAAGTATGTATGATACAATGTATGAACATATGGTATGGCTCTCAGTCGCTGTAGTGGTTCAGGAAAGATTGATGGGAAGAAGTGGTCAGTAAATTCCCGTTTGAAGCTTGGGCCAAGTGAGTCGACAATGGAAGATATGTGCTGAGTCAATTCGGGCCGTTGTTGACAAAACACTGCTACTATCGAATTTTCCTTATATTCGCTTGCTGACCTACTAAGTAGAGTACCCACCTCTGTGGTACGGATCGGGTCTGCGCCGATGCAATAGTCGCATAAATAAGACGCATGCAATAGTCGCATTAATAAGACGCAAGCAATAGTCGCATAAATAAGACGCATGCAATAGTCGCATAAATAAGACGCATGCAATAGTCGCATAAATAAGACGCATGCAATAGTCGCATAAATAAGACGCATGCAATAGTCGCATAAATAAGACGCATGCAATAGTCGCATAAATAAGACTCATGCAATAGTCGCATAAATGAGACGCATGCAATAGTCGCATAAATGAGACGCATGCAATAGTCGCATAAATAAGACGCATGCAATAGTCGCCATGCAATAGTCGCATATATAAGACGCATGCAATAGTCGCATAAATAAGACGCATGCAATAGTCGGATAAATAAGACGCATGCAATAGTCGCATAAATAAGACGCGTGCAATGGTCGCAAATATAAGATGCAGAAATAGTACGCAACACTTACTTGTGGTAGGTCCAGTAAACCCTTTTTTTTTTTCAACACTTACTTGTGTTAGGTCCAGACTTTTTTGTCCATATCCTAGTTTCCGCGGTAACGTTAATAGTCCCTAGAAACCTATATCAATAATTTGTATAGTTCAGTGATGACTATGAATGTTCCTGTTGAGCAGTCGAGCCTGTCGAGGCCTCGTTTTCGAGCCTCGGCCCTCGAGGGCGACTAAATTTTTTTCGATTTTTGGTTTGATTTCAAAATCTGGAAGCAATATCTCTCGCACATATTTTATATATACTTGTTTTTAAAATAAATAAAATAGTTCTACTCTTGTACTTCTTGTTCTGTTGTGTACATTATACAGTATTTTGTATTTTTATATATAAAAGTAATTTTAAAAATAGATACACACAAGAAGAAGATAGGCTCTGATCTGATTCTCTGACTTCTGTAGTTTTGAGTTACTAACTGTATGCTCATTATGCAATGTAATAAAATACAAGCACTTTGAAACATATCCCCGTAAAACCAATTCAAATTTATTGTTGTCCAATGAAAAGTTTTATATGTTCTTTCAATTATAAAAGGATCGCGTATCATTGAATCAGCTTCCTTTGTGTGTGTGTTTGTGCTCACACAACAAATAAATTTATATTTCAAAAACAAATATGTATGTAAATACATTTTTTACAATCTAAAAAAAACATATACTTCGAATTTCGAATACGCTTGAAAATATTCAACCTACTCTATATTCAAGCGAATCATCTTTCAGGGATATGTCGTGCGGCTCGTGCTGCCTCTTGTGACTTTTTTTTCATCGTCTCTACTAGCTAGAGTCTGATCACGGGTCCGGTAGTAACCTGACTCCTGAGTCCAGACCTGACAGACCTGAGTCCTGAGTCCTAACTCCTGAGGCCATCAAATGATCAACCTTTGAAGCCCCAATTCCCCAAGGCCTAAGGCCCCAAGGCCTTAATCCAAAGTTCAGTCCTGACTCCTGAGTCCTGACACACTCCAAAGTTCTGACTGCTGAGACTCCTGAGAGACTTAAGAGTTGAGATTTGAGAATGTCTTGTTGAGAGTTGAGAGTTGAGATAAGAGACTTGCGTCGTTTAACTCTTGTGAGTTGAGACTGCCTGAGACTTGAGAGACAGAAACTCAGTTTTGTGTCCTGAAGTCCTGAACTCCTGACTGGGCTGAGAACTGAAAGTTGACGACTGGGAGGAACGGGTGATGAAGATGGACTGAAAGAGTGGTCTGGACTTTGGACTTTGGAGTCTGGACTCTGGTCACTTTAGTGTCGTTTGGTTGTGGTGCTTTGTCGGTGATTTGGGTATTTAAGTTGCAGTAATCAATATCGCTCTCTTTTTTATATTGTTTTTGTGTTGTTTAAAAAAAACACAAAAACACAAGAAAAATTGCTTGCTGAACAGCTCGCAATGACGACTATTCTAAAATAAATTCAGACTCGACGAGAAGTCGACAGATCATAAATATTTTTTAATCCAAATACAATATTACAGATAAATAAGCAATACAAATCATCCAATACATTCGCTCTGTTTATTTATTTACAATTTTTATTTTGGTTTGTCTTTTTTGTAACGATCTCTTTTTCAATAATCATCATCAATTCTCTGATTTGCAGTTTGAGACTGTGAGTCCGAGATAACGAGCCGTATTTTATTTGAAAAATCAAAAAAACATGGCCTTCAAACAATAATTGTATATTTCTGATTTGTTTTAAAAAATACACAACTGTATGAACTTTGGTGTCTACATTCTAACAAATTTCTATAGGAAACACATTTTTAGTATGCCTTTATTTACGAGATTCCTGGCGAGGTAGGTAATTGATATTGACAGCAAAGCCAATGTTAAGACTAGTACAACTGCAGGTTCTAATATTATCAATATCGGTTATTCTCTGATTGTTTGTATTTTTGATGTGTTGCGAGTATACTCTTGAGTGTGTAAAAATGTAATGCCTCACAGGTACAACCCGTTCAATGCCTCTCCGGATCAGGCTCAAAGATAGATTTTGATTGTCACACAATAAAAGTCTCTAAGGCACGATGTTTGATGCGGGAAGATTTCAATCCATAGGGCCATCCATTCTACAAGAATAGCCGGCGATACCTTGGCCTCTTCACACACTACTGGTACGGGGATAGCTGACACCAGCATTTCGAATATCCGAGTATTCCCGCACTGATGGGGTTGTCACACTACTGGTACGGGGATAGCTGACACCAGCATTTCGAATATCCGAGTATTCCCGCACTGATGGGGTTGTAGATAGCTGTACTTCAGTTGCCGGTGTTCTTCCCGGGTTACCGTATTGCAATGCCGAGTAATTTTTATCATTCATATACGTCTGCTCGAGTACTGGTATCCACATTTGATGTCCTTGGTTGCTAGACATTTGCTCTTGTTGTGCATGCGCTTGACACTTCGATTGAGGCTCAAACCCAAGAGGTACTGGTGTACAAATCATATTTGAAACAGGAAAATTTTGCATTTCTGTAACTCGAGCACCATGGCCGCGATCAAAAGCCAAGCCGTTGCTAATCGGTTTGGCGTAGTACTGCGCGGGTCTGTCAACTGGACCAGAGTGGGATTGTCTATAGTCCACTGAAGGCACATAAGCATAATCTGCGAAACGAGAACCATCTGATGATTGTCGTTCAATTCTAGATAGGCTTCCCGACGAAGGTCTCATCACATCCTTTGCGGTAGACATGCCGCCAAAATCATTGTACGCTCCCTGACAGCACGCTTCTTCACAAGGAGGAGGCGCTTGATTGACTGTGTGAATCGGACACTGTGCTATTCCCATTCGGCGATCACTTTCTCTCGCCCTTTTTCGCCCTTGCTTTCGCCTACGAGTGTGGCTTATGTCGCGCTTAGCATGCAAATGGGCCAGGGGTGTTTTCGTTAACCTTCCACTGGAAGAGCTATTTCCACACAGGGGTCCACATCTCTGATCCCATTCCTGCCCAGCAGCTGCCGAGTAGTCAAGCATTATAGGTCGTTCGCTTGTGTAAGGTTGTCCATAATTATGTGTACGTCGATCATTGACCTGTACGACTGAGGTTGGATATGAAACTTGACGTAGAGGGTGTTGAGAACAATCTACACTAGCTGCGATAGTGTATTGTCCAGTGTTACTCATACGATCGGTTGGAATTGAACCAGTATTTCTTTGTGCATTTTGAGGCGATTGCTGCATATTGTTGGAACCTGAATCTTGTCGGCAACCTACTATTGCTTGTTGATTCTGATTTCTGGCGGCAGCAAAGCCTTGTGATGAAACGGGTAAGTTATTGCTGATGTGTCTGCCTTTTGTTAATTTATGCGTATTAGAAGGTGGCGGACAACACTTGAGCATCGTACTTTCAGCCGAAGATGGCACCAAATTAGAGAATGCACCGTCTCCGTGTGGGTGCTTCAAACGGTAGTGTAGTTGCCGCGAGTGTTTGGTTGTGTAGGCGCGGCCGCACCGATTGTACTCACAAACAAAGGGTCTACTGAGTTGAGATATGTTTCGACGCACCCGAGAATGTGTTTGTGCTGGCATACGTTTTTGTGAACCGGCTCCCGAACTAGTACATTCGTTGTCATCCCCTTCATCGCTGCGAGATGGGCTTGTGTATTGAACTTTTTCTTCGTTTGTCTTGCCAAGTTGCTTGCTTTTAAATGACTTGCATGAGGACCAACTGCGTGACCCTTCCTCAGTACTGTCAGCTTCGTTGTTGGCACCTTGTCTCAGACTAATATTCGTATGGTTGCCCACTTCCTTGCGCTCAGGCTGCACGATGATGTGCGCATCAGATATGCTGTTGAACCCAATTGAAGCTTTAATCCTGCGTATAGTAAGCTTATCAGATTCTGATAGCCCTTTGTAAGGCATTGTATTTATGTGTTTGCGTTTGCCTGTCTTGAAATTTGTGTCTAGTAATTTGCTATAGTGATACGGTAAATATTTATCATCACATGTGTATAACTGAATGGTGGAGGGGACTGTGTCATGTTCTTCTATCCGCAAAATAAGTATTTATAAAAATATATTGACGACTCACAGTCGTATTAATTTACTTCGTCACCAGTCACACTTATTTGTTTCTGAAAAAAGCCAGATTGTACCCGAATTCTGTACGTTCGGGACTTCGGGAAAGGGGTAAGCTCGGGTACAAGAGCGTCTTTTTTTATTGAGAAACCACGAAGAGTATAAAAAATTGAAAACTGTGACATTTTGAAAACGTAAATAGGCTTCTCTATGTAGAGTGAGGCTCCTATAGGCCATTTAAAAAAAGAGACAAAGTGAACATTTGAAAAAAAAAAAAAAGGAAAGTCGACGAGAAATATATTTAAAAATATTAAGTGTCTCTTGTTTGTATAATGTATTTAGAGGGCTATGTCTTGTTGGTTCTTGTTTTTGTTTACAATTTTTTTTTTTGTTGTTGTAGTTTGTAAAGTAAATAACAAGGAATATTCATAACTAGCCTTCTGAAATCAAATAAGAAGGCTATGGAATATTTTCTTTTAAAATAAAACAAAATAAAGCAAAAACAAAATGGAAACAAACTATCAGTCTCCTGCAGTCTCGCTCAGCAGTGCAATTCTTTTTTACTTCACCCACTCTCACTCTACTCTCTCTAAGTAGAGAGCAGGCAGCAGCCAAGCTGCGCCTGCACAAGAGAGAATAGAGCAACTACTACTACTACTATATAGTCTATAAGTAAATAATAACTACATAGTAGTTGTTGGCCATACTGATGTAACGTGTATTAGACGAATGATATCAATTCTTTCTGTTGTAGACAAAATGTAACGAATTGGAAAATTCCGCTTGCAGTTTACTGGTCAATATTTATAAATACATCGATATTTACAAATACATTTAATATTGCGCGTTTGTACTTGTTGTAGATATTTCTCAATATTTTGATTTTTGTTTTATATATTGAGCCCATCCAAACAAATTATAGGTATCATATAGCTGGTGTTTTTATCAAAATAGACTAAATTATTCATCGTGGAAAAATATACATTTTAAATGGCTTCCTAGAAAATTAGTTCTCAAATAAAAATATCATTGGATATCAGTGCGCTTTTTCAAATACCACTATTTTTCACCAATGGAACGTAACCGCAGAATTGCGTCCCCCTCTGGGTGAAAATAAACACTTGTCGTCCACACACACTTGAGAAGAGAGAAGAGTGACAAGCTGCCGGCCTGCTGCTGAAGACAGTGAAGAGTGAAGACTCCAAAAACTAACAAGTCGCTAAGAGCTACAATTATATTTAAAATTTGATAAATATTTTTAAAGCAAATAAAAAAATACTGCGCATCTTTATTTTGAACTATAAAAATATATCGAAATATATTTTTGAAGGGTTTAAAGTTTTTTATTGGAGTTGAAAAATAAATAAAAAATAAATAAAAAATAATATCTTTGTAGGTGTGCTTTTGTTTTATTATTATGCTTCTTTTCTCTCTGAGAGATAAATATATAGACGAGAAATCTTGAAACCACCATAAATATAGCCACCTACACACGCCACCTACGATTCTAGCCATCTACACACGCCACCATAATTAGTGCAACCTACACTTCCCACCTACTCAAACTTGGGGGGGGGTTTACTACTTACACTGCACAACTTAAAAACTAATATTAAATAAAACACGCCACCACAATTAGTGCCACCTACACTTCTCACCTACTCATACTTCGGTATTATTTTTTACTACATACACTACACAACTTAAAAACTAATATTAAATAAAACACGCCACCTACACTTCCCACCTTAATATTAAATAAAACATAAATACAAACTGCACTGGACTGAAGTCTAACCCTCAATGTTTGCTTGAGCAATAATTTACTAGCTAGTTCCTAGACGACACCACGACGCCAACATGGTAACAAACTATTGAGGCAGCACACGTTGAGAGGTAAATATGAATAGGGAATGTTTGTGGCAATAGTGTGGTGTGCATTTCAGTATTTTTATATCTGAATATGTTCTTATCTTGGATAGTCTTCTCACACTATGAATTAAAATATAAATACAAACTGCGCAGCTCTGAAAATTCTCTCGACTACAAGCAACTCGATATTCTATTCACAGGGCAACGGAGCCGTATACACCTATTGTCGCAAAATACGCACCTAAATTGTCTTAGCGCAAATCAAGCCAGACCAAGCTTTTAGAAGATCATTTGTGTTTCAATTGATATAATAACACTATATTCAAAGACCCACGGAAATAATGTGCCGGTACAATACCTTGTGTGCACCTGTGCATGTCTGTGTGACCTTTTGATTGACTAAAACATACATTTTACGTCAGTGAGAAATGTAGATTGCACTAATAGTTGGTGTCACATGTCAACTTGTGTCAACCTGTCACTATAAGTGTCAAAAATTAAAAATGGGACACAGTGATTGGCTAAAACATACATTTTTTCGTTGGTGGGAAATGTAGGTTGTACTAATTGTGGTGGCGTGTGCAGGTGGCTAGAATTGTGGGTGGCGTGTGTAGGTGGCTATATTTATGGTGGTTTCAAGACTTCTCTATATAGATGTACATACAATATATAGGAAATATATGCAAAAAAATAAGGTTTTGTTAAAAAAATGGGGATGTTGATAATGATTTGATAGAAAAAATTTGCCTTCGTTTTTTTGTCTTTGTTTTTGTTTGTTTTAAAACAAAAAACAAAAAACAACTATTTTTAACAAATATTCAATCGAAGTATATTCAAATAGTTTTTTAATGATCTAATTTTTCACCGTTTGTTTTTAAAAACAAATTACAAAAACAAATGTGATGCTGTATGTAGAATCATTAAAAATATTTGCCCTTTTGAAGTAAATACATAATTTATTATTATTTACAATATATAAATATTGAACCAAAAAAGTGTATTCGCTTTGTTTTCTTTCAAAACAAAAAGGATTTCATCACGACTGGGCCCTTGCTGTAAATATTTATAATTTTCTCTACAGTGCACGGAGCAGATATAATTTATTTTTGCGTTATATTTTTACAACAAAAATGTTGTTTCGGAAATCGGAAGGCTAAAAATTTATGCTTGATGTATTTGTTTGGGGGGTTTAAAAAAAACAGTATACCAAAATTAATATAAAAAAACTTTTACTGTACGATTCCTGTCCTGGTCTGGGCCAGAGCTGAGTCAGCTGACTGCTGACAATGTATTTAACTATTTACCAGTTATTTACCACTGATACACATTAAATATTTACACTATTGACGCTTGACTGTTCACTATACGCGTCGCCTTTTGTTGTGTAAAAAAATTTATTTGAAAAAAAATATAGTCAAAGACAGAAGGCTATAAATAAATATAAATATTTATGTGAAAAATAGTATTTAGCACCAAATATAAAATTGTCCATTCTGGATCTCCCTGTGGGGTCGTTAGATGTTTCATGTTTGAGATATATGTCATAGCCATCATCATGTTCTCGAACAACGTTTATTGCATCATCATTGGTGAAACATATAGGAGGCGTGATATTGCATATTCCTGTATATCGGCATCCTCAAAATGCTCACTGTCAGCTTTCGGTTTCCCATTCACTACGAGAGGTCTAACAATATTCTGAATACGTACAACTAGATAAGTACATGTATTATGGTGTTTAAACCATCACGCAGTCGCTCGTTTATTCTCATAGCATCTCGTTGAACACCTCAAAAAAAAATCTCGCTAAAAACCAATTCGATGTGGATAAAAGTCGCATGCCGAAGCGTGTCAGAAAGTATGCCCCCTTTTGAGTTCGATTCAAGCAACCGGTAATTATTATTCAAGAAAACGAGCTTGCCTCAAGGGTCTCGGAATTTTGATTTTTAAAATGACAATGACAAAGACCTATTCGGCTTGTTCCTCGTTCACTTATTTGGTTTTTCCCTAAATCGACTAGTACCGATGTAAAGGGTTATACGTGAAAGATGGCTGAACAGATTCTTTATATAAGTTGCTATT
>NW_014040185.1:75355-81485 GCF_001186125.1 Sphaeroforma arctica JP610 | reverse complement strand
ATCGCCGGCAGGCAACCCTAAGCCCAGGCATAGGGAGGTCAAGAACTGTAGTGAGACTGATTGCAATTGGCGAATGACCCAACATGAGCCGAATGGCAGATGGAATGGAAGGCACGCAGACAAGTGTAAGAACTTTATCGAGAAGTGTGCCGACTGTACCGGGACTGGAGGTTACCACAAGCATGCTTGCAAGGTGCAACCAAAGGTTGAAGTTAAGTGACAAACATACTGGGTCTTGTCACTAAGACAAAAGGACGCACCTCAAGACGAGCGTGTAATCCTAGATATACGAGTTAACGGACATGAAATAAAAGCGTTGCTGGATCCGGGCTCGCATATTTTATGTATATCCTCTAGATTTTGTATAATGACAGACGTAACTCGCAAGTCAGAGCCAACTATGTTGAAACTGGCTGATGAAAGAGAGATCACTTGCAGAGAAATGGCAATCGATCTTAGGTTTACATTGACAGACCAATGTACTACAGTTACTAAGGCAGTCATATGTATGGCAGTCATATGTAACACTTCACCGGACTATGATCTCATAGTAGGTATGAGTGATTTATTGTCATTAGGTATCACAATTACAGGCTTACTTACTAACATTGAACCACAGAAAGATCAGTCGGACGACAACTTGTTGAAACCGGTATATAAACCTTCGAAGACTGTGGAAGAGATGATCCTTCACTTCACAGAGAAACTCAAGGACTTGATTTTCGCTAAAACCCTGGACTTAAGTTCAAATTCAATAACGGATACGTTAGTTTAGACCTGACTAGAGTAAATTTCTCGAAGCTGAAGTGTCCTACACGTAACTATGTTGCATGGCGTCATGAGCAGGTCGTACGAGAACAGATTAAAGCATGGTTAGATGACGGAGTGATCACAGTCAACTACGAGCCGACTCCCGTCAACCTAACGCTTTTAGTCGTCGACCTTTTTGACGGGACGCTGAAGAAAGTTCGGGTGTGTTTGGATATGAGCCCAATTAACACTTTGATACCGACACACAATTTTCACTTACGAAGGATAAACGAACTACTCAGGCGCATGGAGGGAGCTAAGATATTCTCCACTATCGGCCTGAAGCAGGGCTACCACCAGATGAAGTTCTGCAAACCACACCGGAAGTATTTCACCTTTACCTGGGAGGGTCAGCAATATTCGTTCAAAGGTGCCCCCTTTGGGTTAAACATGTTACCTGCGTTCTTTCAGCAAATTATGCAAGACTTGTTTAGGGACAATGTACAAGTATACATTGATGACATTGTGGTATTCACCAAAACCAAAGAGGAGCACGAAAGGGTTGTGCGAGAGGTTCTAGACAGACTCAACAAGCACAACTTTAAGGTCAACAGTAAGAATCGTCACTTCGGTGTTAACGAGATTCAGCTGTTGGGTTACCGAGTATCCGGGGATGGAATCATGATCGATCCCGGGAAAGTCGACCACTTGCTAGACTGGAGAACTTCTACCACGGGTAAGGATGTCAACAGCATGTGCGGATTCATCAACTTTTTGACTGACGGAGTACCTCACCTGGCAAGTTATTTAAAGCCTTTTGGACATTTGAGATGTCATAAAGGCAAACTAGGCGCACTGTGGACTAAAGACTGTGATGACGCATCTAAGTAGCTCAAAATAGTGGTTCAACAGGCACCAGTGGTCCAACCACCAAAGGATGGTATTCCATTCATGGTAGCAACAGACGCGTCCGACATGGCACTCGGCGGCGTCCTGTATCAAATGATTGATGGGAAACCAATATATACACAGTTCTTTAGCAGGGCTATGAATTCGTCTCAGATCAATTACCCAACCGTGCAACAAGAGCCTTTGGCTATTATTACTGCACTCACTCGTCTTAAGGACTATCTATATAGCACGCACTTAAACGTGCTATGTGATCAGAAGTCATTGCAACACCTAAAGGACATGAAACCTAACTCACAGTTAGTCAGTCGGTGACATGACACGATCGCGAAATTTTCTTTCGGCATAACACACATACCGGGTATTCACAATCACTTACCCGACATGTTGTCTCGCTTCGTACCAGACTTTAACAAGATGGTTAGGCTAGTTACAGATTGGATGGCCAATCCTAGGTGGTTTAAGATCACTGACAATATATATGGACCACATACCATAGATCTGTTTGCCGCTCATCATAATGCGCAACTGCCGAGGTACCGGACACTGGAACATCCGGAAGGAGACGGATTCCAGATAGACTTGTCTCACGAGAATGCCTGGGCAAATCCTCCATGGCTATTAATACCACAGTTGCTAAATTATCTAAATTTTCAAGATGCTACCATCCCGTTATGTTGTCCCCTAAGACACTCAGATAAATGCCGACCACAGTTGATCTCAATGATACAATGTGAGCCGATCTATGTGGATAGTGAGGTAGATACTTTTTCTCTACCAGGGTACCCGTGCAGTCCAAAAGATGCCTTGGCGACATACTATAATATATCGAATAGGTTTAGTTGGAACAACCAAGTGGACACCATGCGAGACTTTCAAACAGAAGGTTGAGGAATCCAAGATTCCACTCTTGAATCCTAAGTCTCAATCAGAGACTGGGACAACACAAGCACCTGCAGTATGTGTTACCGAGATACAGCCAAATTCAAAGGAATCAAAGAGGAGCGCAACACTAGCGAAAGCCTTCTACAAAAAGATACGGTCTGACAGGGAAACTGCATACCAAGCAGAAACTCGATTGCTTAAGCAATTGATGAATGACTTTCCTGAGGTATATGATCATTTGACTCAACTAATGGATAGATCAAACATTAGTCGGATACACGATTAGAAGCTTTAGGCGAGATTGTACAAGACGAGTTTTCGAGTCCAGGTGATGACGCGGTGGAATCCTCACCTCCTGATTTCGACGTAACAAGTAGATCACAGGGGGCGATTCTGAAGTGGTTAAGACAAAATCATGGTCTTAAGCACATGGATAAGGTTAAAACTGAGAAAGATTGCAAGAGGTACGGAATCGTACACCCAAACTTCAAGCAATATATATCACAGGTGTATCACGAATGTAACAACTGCGAAGTAAACCGGATCAAGCGCTACGGGTACGCACCTTTACGCAGCGTATCAGAAGACGAGCCGTGGCGCCGGGTTATCATTGATTTGGTTGAGCTACCCACGTCCGAACACACGAAGGACAAATTAGTCTGTCACATATTTGATGTCGCATCAAGATATAATGTATTGTATCCGCTGAAAGATAAATCGACACAAACTGTGGCTGAGTGCATATATAAGTGCTTCGAAGATTTCGGCTGGCCAGCTATAGTATGTTCGGACAACGGTAGTGAGTTTACAGGAGAAGTCATGACGACACTGCTACTCGTTGCGGGATCATGCCATAAGATGGGTGTACCTTACAAGCCTCAGACACAAGGTGTGAACGAGGTACGACACAGAAAGATGAAGGAGTTCATGCGAGGAGCACTACTTGATGATGCTGACATGTGGCCGTACTCAATCAATTGGGTACAGACACAGATGAACGAATCCCCTGGTTCAGTCACTGGTACAACACCCACTCACTATTTCCGGGGCCGTTATAGTGAATTACAGATCCCCTTCAACAAGGAGTCTCAAGATGATCAAGTGTTACCATGGTTAGAAAAGATGCGTCGGACCAGAGATGTGGTCTATCCTTGCTTAAGGGAGATGAAGGACATCGCTCTCAAGAAGAGACAAAAGCGATGGAATGATACCAAGAAAATAGACTAGTTTGAGGTAGGCGATATAGTCAACATTATGGCTCGCAACTCCGATACAACTGTGTTTACGGCTAAATATATTTGACCATTTATGATCTCTGTGGCCGATAAGAAGAGCTGAACGTAGAAATGTAATAGAGTAACCGAGTAACTTATAACGTCTAAGTATACTTTGTCTAAGAGAATATAACATAAGCATTTAGGCCGTTATATGATCGAAACCCGTTTTTTTCTTGTCGCTTGTACAATTCATGAAAGCTTTTGAGTCTATGTGCTAATACCACGTATAAGCCAACATTGAATTTCCAAGCTGAGAGGGGGGGGGGCTATGTAAAAATAGCGGGTTCCAAATTTTTTTTTTTAGCAACAGTTAACGTATATTAAAAACGTATAATAATATCAACGTTTATACATAATACTGGAATACGTTTAACGAATTGGACATGAACAAGAACTGAGAAATTCAAGATTCTGAACATGTGACAGTACTCCGTAGAGTATGGGATTCTACTGTGGACAATTATGTGGCTTTCCAAATATAGATTGGGCTTTCCACTGAAATTAGAATTGTCCAATCTGACACCTGAAAATGACACTTTGGGAATCTCTAATTAATAGGAGTACCATGAGAGAGGGTCTCAGGCATGAAATGGTTGTTGGTACAAACCTTTGGTATAATTCGATAATGATCTCAGAGCAAGATAATTCACTGCGAAAAGGACAGGATCAGAGTTGTTAGAATTTAGGACAATATGGTTTTGATTCCTCCTAGCCAGCCAACTAGATGTGCTCGTCTATGCCTTAAATGGGATGGGGAGCTGGGTACCAAGTGATGGTCTCTAGGTGCAGATGTATACTGCACCAGCTTGGTGTTTTTAAAATATTTTTTATTTTCTTAAGTGGACTTAGAGGTATTTTATTGGTTAGTTTGATTGGGTGATTGTTTCGAGGCGTGAAATGTAAACTATGCGTCCAATAAAGTGATATCTAGTCTTAATGCCTAAAACATAAATAAATCTAGACCGAAGTAGTGAGTGATTAGAGCGGAGCATATAGACAATAAGTCTCAGTCTAAAATCCCCTAATCTTTTGCTCATTACCAAGGGCTGAAGCTAAACTTATTTATCATTTTGCATTTTAACGGATTAACTTATTGTCTTATTAACGTAAAAGTCTTGGTATCGTATAGTCAGCCTAGAGGAGACCAACTTTTACAACTCATACGAAACCATAGAGACGGGTATTTTCACATAACCCGATGGTAGAGAAAGTCTCGTTCCACATAGGATCGTGATTAATAAATATAGCAGGCGCGCCATTCCCAATGGCACTTCTGACTGTGTTCACTTATTTCAGACTTAACACTCGTTATTAGGTGTGACTTGGTTTTGACCACATAGATCCTACGATGACATCATCAATGGATATGAAGACTCCTTCAAGATCTCCTAGAATCTCTTCCATTAGGGATTGAAATGTAAATCCTGAATCGACCAACCCCATTGGCATCTTCAAATATCGATATCGCTTCCTTTCAAAAGTGAACGTGGTGTAATTACGTGACTCAAGTGCGAGTTCCACCTGCCAATGCCCAATAACTACGTGCCATATCCAACTTAGAGAAATACTTATACTTTGAAGCACTCCGCACCAAGTCCTCTTCCTTCGGCACTGGGAACGACCGAAACTTCACTTGCCGATTCAATGGCATCGAATTTGCGCAAAAACGCCGTGTTCCAGAGTCCTTCTTAGGGACTACCAGAGGCTGCAGGTTCCAATCCGTCATCCAGACACACTCCTCAATGACGTGTTCCTGAAGCAAACGTCCTGGTGGCCTCTCTCTTCATAGTATATGTATACCGGGCTAGCACCATCCTGTAACACGATCTCATGCTCAGCCCCCGTGATGGTAGACTCGTCGCCATCAACCCATGCAACCTCCTGCAGCAAATCTTGAAATGCCGCAGTCATTCATTCCTCCGCAGGAAGCACTTCGTTCCTAGGCGACTCCAATGGTCCCCAAGCCAAGTCTTTCTCGAACTTCAATAATTGGTCTGTTCTTGTCCTGACTGTCAGAGACGACCCAAATACGTAATCTCGTATCCATAGCCACCGAAGTAAAGGAACGTCCAATACCTTGGCGTCGACCATATGGAATGTCTGCTGACTCTCATTGCCAGCAAACCCAATCATGAGCTCAACCCGTCCATACAATCGGGTACGCCCACCAAACCCATTGTAATAGCCGGGCCTCCACATTAGACTCTATGTTATAAACGTACTCTTAAGCAGTACGTAAACTATAAACGTACTCTTAATAGTACGAGGAACTTAAGTTTCCTAAATGGTTTTTAACGGTTTTATTAATT
>NW_014040185.1:68181-74128 GCF_001186125.1 Sphaeroforma arctica JP610 | reverse complement strand
TTAATAGAACTATATTTACTTTCCAAATCTATTTATATCTGAATACTTCGGTAGCGAGATGGCTCAACCGAATATAGGTTTTTAGGGACTAATAGCGTTACCTAGTTTAATCTCCGTTCAGCCAACCAGATGTGCCAGTCTGATGAAGGCTAAGTCGGTAATTCTTGATAAGTGGCAAGTTATTGGTTAATGCACTAACTATGGACATCAAGAGTTTTTTTCTTTCTTTCTTTCTTTTTTCTAAAGATGGATTTTATGAGTCTCTCGGATTCGCCCCAACGTAACATACCATAGTTTCTAACAGAGCGACAACGAAACACTAAATAAAATCCCTTCGGCGAACACAGTACTGAGAGGATTATATATAGGCAATGTCTCAGCCTCACAATCCCTCAGAGTATTGCTGTTTTCACGAGGCATACCTAACTTTACCAAAAGTCTCATTTCGTTTATTTATTTCGAATTCCACGATACTTAGACTTAACCTAAGCGTTTAATTACTCTAAGGCGTTAGTCTCGCCTTGATAGACCGAATCTTACATATTTTGAAGTTAGCAAAGATATTAACTACTTAGACTACTTGAACGTAAAGGTAGATAACTACCACGAAATTTTTCCTAAGCACAGTCATTCCTTAAGAGAAAAAGACTGAAGTCATAAGTTAAGATTATGACAAAGAAAGACAATACACCTGCAAAGAAACGCAAGGCTGAACGTAAGAAGATGGAGAGAGAAGCCGCTTGCGCTGCCGCAGAAGCAAACGCCGCCGCTGCCGATGCGTTTAACCGCACCGTAGCCGAAGCACTTGTCTCCGACAATAGTAGTCAACAGGACAATGCTTCGGATAAGCATGTAGCCACTCCGATTAAGGAGACTACTCCTACAGACAGAGCCCGAGGGCCAACTATTGCTTCAACTTCAAAGCTTGCATTTACGAAGCCAAGAAGTGAAACAAGGGACACGCATATTTTGAAGTTAGCAAAGATATTAACTACTTAGACTACTTGAACGTAAAGGTAGATAACTACCACGAAATTTTTCCTAAGCACAGTCATTCCTTAAGAGAAAAAGACTGAAGTCATAAGTTAAGATTATGACAAAGAAAGACAATACACCTGCAAAGAAACGCAAGGCTGAACGTAAGATGATGGAGAGAGAAGCCGCTAGCGCTGCCGCAGAAGCAACCGCCGCCGCTGCCGATGCGTTTAACCGCACCGTAGCCGAAGCAAGCAGGTCGAGTTTATAAACAACCATGACCTCGACACGCTTACCCGTACGCTTAATGCGTTTACGGTCATGCTGGAGACGAAGGATATCGCTCCTCAGCAATGGATTTCCGCTTTAATACAGTCGTTTGACCCTACAGGAACAAGATACTTGATCCTGCAGCGACACCAGCATGAGCTAGACCACTTGTCGTGACTGGCCAGCTGTGTGTTGGTTGGTTACGTCCTTATTAAGCAAGGACATGCGAAGTCCAGAACTGAGTTCAATCTTAACTGAACCAGTTGAAAATACTCCTATTCAGAGTTATATTCTGAAACTTGATGCTGACCTTAAACGTCCAGATATAACAAAGGACAAGACGCAGCGATGGTACGAGTTCCTGGTTATGCATGTTTTATGTAAGAACATAGGGAACAACGACCGTGAAAGTCTGTACACCGAGTTGCGACGTAAACACGCTACTGAGGCTCGAGACAAGGGATATGAAACAAAGTTTTATCTATCCCGACTTACGTGGGAACAGTTTTATGATACTGTATTCACTCTTTTCCCTGCACACCGAGTAACCTCGAAGGGAAAGGCGGTAAATAAGAAACCGCGCGAGCACGCTGATCAAGGATACCTCTCACGCCAGACGTCAGATGATAAACCTCATCAGACGCGTCCTAACCAGACACGTGCTCGCGACTCCACTCAATCCACGCGACCCAATAAACGGGCACGCGCGGAGGCTAAGGACAAGGAACCGCCATTTAAGGATATTAAGAAATGTGCTGACGCACAGTGTGGGTATGACATGTACCAATTGACCCCTAATGGTTATTGGAATGGCAGATATGCACCCACCTGTACACATTTTCTTACTAAGTGTGACAAGTGTGAGAAGACTAATGGCTATCACGCCAAGTCTTGCGACAAAAAGCCCGACATTAAGTAGGAGTGAAAGTACTACCAAATACAATCGTTACAAAGAAAATACAACGACTCTTTAGACGAGCGTGTAACAATACCTGTATATTGCAATGGAAATAAAGTCCTTGCATTGATTGATCCTGGTTCAGAAATTTCATGTATATCCGACCGCTTTGCATTAATGAAAGACATTGAAAGGCGCACTCAAACTACTCACCTAATCTTAGCAGATGACAAAACTTCTAAGTGTGATACCATGGCCACAGATGTTAAAATCTCCCTGGCCGATGATAGAAATATCATACCCAAGCTGTGATAGTTAAGATGTCACAGAAGTACGACTTAATAGTCGGAATGAGTGACTTACTCACTCTAGGTATAACCGTAACTGGTTTACCAAATAACATGGATCTGTTAAAGGATCAATCAGACGATAACTGTCTAAAACCATATAGGCCCCCGTCAGACACAGTCAAGGCATTAATATCTGACTTTGCGAACAAAATCATGGATCTGATTCTAGTAAATAAGAAGATAAAGATCACAGATTGGGCAAAATTCCGTTTTGACGACGGATATGTCAGCCTTGACTTAACAAAGGTAGACTTTACTAAGCTCAAATGCCCTTCAAGAAACTATGTTTCTTGGAGACACGAAGCTGTAGTTAAAGAACAAGTTGAGAAATGGTTATCCGATGGGGTAATCGAAATCAATTACCAACAAACGCCAGTTAACTTAGCATTATTGGCAGTTGATCAACACAGCTCTGACGGAACATTTAAGAAAGTCAGAGTAAGTCTAGATATGAGTCCAATAAATAAGTTATTGCCGACTCATAGTTTCCATCTCCCTCGTATAAACGAGTTACTGAGACGAATGGAAGGTGCTACGGTGTTTACATCCATAGACCTAACACAGGGGTATCATCAAATGCAGATTTATGAACCCCATTGTGAGTACTTTAGTTTTACCTGGAAAGGTAAACAATACAGGTTCAGAGGTTTTTTCCAACAAGTAATGGAGGTTTGCAGACATGCCTAACGTGCAAGTCTATATAGATGACAGTAATCTTTTCTAAGACTAAGGGCGAACATGCCGCATTAGCCAGGCGAGTCCTTCAGAGACTCAACGAACAAAACTTCAAGATTAACGAGAAGAAATGTCACTTCGACATGAGCGAAATACAGCTCTTAGGCTACCGTATATCTGGGGAAGATATTAAAACCGACCACGGTAAGGTGGAACACCTGTTAGATTGGCAAACACCAACTACAGGAAGAGATGTGAACAGCATGTGTGGGTTTGTAAACTTCTTTTCAGATGGAGTACCACACTTGGCTGATTATCTTTAACCCTTGGGCACTTAAGATGTCATAAAGGCAAACTAGGAGACTTGCGGACTAAAAAGTGTGATGACACATTTAAAGCGCTCAAGCACGCAGTCCAACAAGCCCCTGTTGTACAAGGACCAGTCGATGGCGTGCCTTTTGAAATAGCAACGGACGCATCAGACTTAGCACTCGCAGGTGTACTATACCAGGTTATAGATAATAAACCTAGGTATATACAATTCTTTAGCCGAGCAATGAATGCATCACAGTTGCATTATCCAACTGTGAAGCAAGAGCTACTAGCCATAGTAGCAGCTTTAACTCACTTTCGCGAATACTTGTACGGAACAGCTTCTACGCTGATGTGTGATCAGAAGTCCCTTCAATATATGAAGGAAATGAAGCCAGACTCTCAATTACTGAGCCGATGACATGATACACTATCAAAGTTTCATTTTGATATCCAACATCTACCAGGGATACATAACCATCTACCGGATATGTTATCACGCTTTGTACCGGACTTTAATAAATCCATACGTGAGTTACTAGCCACTGATTGAAAATGTAACCCCAGATCACAGTTGAATTATCCAACTGTGAAGCAAGAGCTACTAGCCATAGTAGCAGCTTTAACTCACTTCCGCGATTACTTATACGAAACAGCTTCTACGCTGATGTGTGATCAGAATTCTCTTCAATATATGAAGGAAATGAAGCCAGACTCTCAATTACTGAGCCGATGACATGATACACTATCAAAGTTTCATTTTGATATCAAACATCTACCAGGGATACATAACCATCTACCGGATATGTTATCACGCTTTGTACCGGACTTTAATAAATCCATACGTGAGTTACTAGCCACTGATTGAAAATGTAACCCCAGGTGGTTTGAACTGGCTCAAAAGATATTTGGGCCACATACAGTTGACATGTTTGCTGCACATCATAATGCACAACTTAAGAATTACAGGACTTTAAATCATCCTTTAGGAGATGCCTTTCAATTAGACCTCTCCGAACATAATGCGTGGGCTAATCCACCATGGCAGTTAATTGCCCAATTACTAAATTATGTTCATATACACAAAGCTACCATCACGTTGTGTTGCCCATTACGGAGTAAAGATCCATGGCTCAATACATTAATAAGCATGATACAATGCGAGCCAATATATTTAGATAAGTAAGTAGATACTTTCCTATATCAGGGTACCCGAGCCGTCCAGAAGACGCCCTGGAGACATACTATAATATGTCGTATAGGTCCCATTGAAAACCCTTAACAAGGTCAAAGAATCAGAGATTCCACTCTCTACTAAATTGAACGTTAAGCAGTTCAAAGGCAACACAACACTTGAAGTCTGTGCACAAGAAATACAATCTACTAATGACACTACAGTTAAGAAGCGTCAGTCTCTAGCTAGGACTCTGTTTAATAACATAAAGTCCAAGCCAGAAGTCTTCCAACCCCTATTTTTAAAGGGATTAATGAAAGATAATCCTGAAGCATATACACATATAATGCGACTATTAAATAAGTCAGGTGTATCAAACGCACACGAGCGCACTTATGACCGTCATGCAAAAGAAGGACAGGAGTATGGAAACACTACAGACTTAGAGACCACGCAAGTGGATTCTCAACACCCTACCTTTATTCTGGAAGAGCAGAATGATGAAAACATTCTCGCTTGGCTGACGCAAAATCGAATGCGTTGCCCTCCAAGTCCTGTTCTCGTGTGTGTGCAATAAGAGCAATAGACATAGATTGCAATTTTCGTGCATTCTCCACAATAAGTCTAATAACGCCTTAGCCTTCTTTTTGCAGAGCTCTGTGAAAGCCCTTTTACGTGTAAATCGGATCTAGCTTGTGAAATGTGCGCATTCTTATGCCAGTCTAAGATAAATGAATACAGTTGTGTCTTCTACCGGTTTTCCAAACAATAACTGCCCTGTGAGTTAGATGGTCATTCTTTCGGCGTCTGTTTGTCCAAAGTCACTGAGCATGTTTTCAGAGTCTGACATTGATTAAGCGGGTACCGTGGAGAGTTCATCACTCTGCGAAATGAATCAATGAACTGCTTCGCTGATGACGACAATTTCTGCGGAGTAACCATTGCCAAGTGTGAATCCGCTGGTTTCAGATAACTCTGCCAGGGAATTTCATCACAGTTGTCAATTCCTGAGCACTACTAGGGCCACAAATTCTGTCGGCATTTCATCGGGTGCCGGAATTTCTTGTGTTCGTTTTTTAGTGTGTTCCATCATACGCTTCTTGCGAGTAACGTGCACATTATTGTATGGTGCCACTTGAGGTATAGGCTTTGCGCGGTAAATTCTGCGTTTTACTGGGCTGATTGGCTTTACATCGTTAGCCCCGCCGATGATTAAATGACCAGTTGATGTTGTCCATGCCTACGTTGAGTGTGGAGGAGACCAGCGTGGTTGCGATTTTGGTACTATCTGTT
>NW_014040185.1:34331-44901 GCF_001186125.1 Sphaeroforma arctica JP610 | reverse complement strand
AAATATATGAATATATGTATGTATTTATATAAATACATATATATGTATATATATGTATTTATATATATTTGTATATATGAATATTTGTATATGTGTATATTTGTAATATATATATATATTGTATATGTATATGTATATGTATTTATATGTATGTATTTGTATATGTATATGTATATTCACCTTTGTTTAACTTTACATTGACTGTTGTCTGGTACTTTGTGTTTAGGAATGGATTGTCTGTTGGGGCTTTTTTTTTAATAACTGCGCAGAAGATACATCCCGAATCTGACAAAGGCAAAGCAGGTCGGAACCGAGAACTTCAAGAGAGTTATCTACTTGTTATATCCAGTATTTTATCAATGTAGTATGGACTTCCAACTCAATACCTCAATAGAGACGAATGGAAGCCCCACAATGCCAGCATAGCAGGTGAGGGCTTAAAGGGTTTGTGGCTGGTGACAGGAGACGCACGCCACGATTTTTAGGGAACAGAAGTCAGAAGGTACATACGGCGAAACGATGATTCGTAGGACGCTGGACGCCTAAGGACGGTCGGAGCGAAAAAGGAAAAACATTTGATGTAAAAAAGACATTGACTCATTGTGCCACTCTAGGACTCTCTAGAGGCTATATTTATTTACCGTCAATATTAAAAGGTCCCCATTGGTTTATAATAATGTTAAATGTATACTTCTGCCACACATCTTGTGTGAAATAAATAATATTTATCCCAATAGCTACAGGCTACAGCGGTACAGCCGCCTACAACCGAGAGACCTAAGAACTTAAAAATAGAAGAGAACACAACAATAGGACCATCAACTATCAAGCCACGGACGTGTGGACTGTTACATAGAGCTAACGGAGTCTACAATCGTAGGACAATCTACTAAATAAACCTTATTTAAACGCACACACGCAACATTTTTTTAAAATTTTTAAAACGTGTTTATATAAATAATTAAGCCTACTACTGGTATTGTTTTTGTTGTTTTTTATTTAAAAAATAGACAATTATTATAATTAGCACCATAGCCTTCTAAATTATACGTAGCACCTGTATTATAATTTAGAAGGCTATTTGTGTATTTAGCACTCTGCAGTCTGCACCTGTGAATAATTTGATAGCTTTTCATGACGTAATTTGTCTCACCACCTTTCGTCATCCAGACCTAAATTAGGAAATATTTACACATATCTTTTCGATGATGGAACAAAATAAATCAAAAGAAAAATAAGTAATAATAATGAACTTCAAATTGCATCACAGAAGGTCGATAGTGTTCTTCTATCAAGCTACGCCCCCCGGTTCAGTTTACAATACACTTGTACAGAAGTCATACTTATGTCCACACACGCGTTATCCCAGGAAGCAAACAATCATGTCCGCTAAAGATCATACCAAGCTGTCGCGTGAGAAATGCGAGCGGCTCTGGCGAACTGCGCAGGCCGTATGCTTCGATGTAGATTGCACAGTGACCAAAGAAGATGCACTGGATAGTCTGGGCCGCTTTCTAGGTGTTGGGGATCAAGTGGCCGACCTTACCAACGCCGCAATGGATGGCAACTTAGACTTGGACGAGGCTCTACAGAAACGTCTAGATATCATGAACCCAACTATAGATAAACTGATCGCATATGCCAAGTCAAATCCGGCCGAAGAGCGATTAGTGCCTGGAATCAGACGATTGATTACCGAATTACAGGCGCGAAATGTGGAGGTGTTTCTGATCTCTGGCGGATTCCGTGAGCTTATCTTGCCGGTTGCCGACGCACTGAATATTCCGCGTGAGAATATATTTGCTAACAGGTTTGTGTACATGGCGAGTGATAAGGTAGGTCCAAATGGATACCCGGAGATACACGCCAAAGGGTTTGATGCGAATGAGCCCACCAGTCGCGAGGGTGGCAAACCCGAGGCAATCAGACGCATCCGCACACTGAACCCGTATAATACTATTGTTATGGTAGGTGATGGTATAACCGATTTGGAGGCCGTTGAACAGACTGGAGGTGCTGATATGTTTGTAGGATACGGTGGTGTTGTGGAGCGGTCGTATGTCAAAGAGAACGCTGACTGGTGGATTACGTCACATGACGAGCTAACAGATGCCATACCGAAACTAAAGGTGGCCATGGTTGGCTCGGGTGCGTGGGCGTGTGCGGCGATGCAGATGGTGAGCAAGAATGCTCGGGAAACCCCCTTGTTTGACAAGAGGGTGGATATGTGGGTGTTTGAGGAGGACTACGAGGGGGGTAAGCTGACAGACAAGATGAACGAATTGAAAGAAAATCCAAAGTATATGCCCGGTGTCAAGTATGGAGACAACGTGGTGGCCAATCCAGATCTGGTGGATACAGTCAAGGACGCAGATATCCTCATATTCTGCACTCCGCACCAGTTTGTACACAAGCTGTGCATGCAAATACAACTCAACATCAAGGACAACTGTATCGCCATATCGCTGATCAAGGGCATGCGAGTGCGGCACGACGGCCCGCAATTAATCTCAACCATGGTCAGACGCATACTACACATGGAGTGCAGTGTGTTGATGGGGGCCAACATAGCAACCGAGCTGGCCCCGGGAACTCTGTGCGAGGGGACGGTAGCGTCGCACTTTCCCGAACACGGGACCATCTTTAAGAGCCTGTTCGACACATCCTTCTACAATGTCAACGTGATCAATGATGTGGAAGGCGCTGAGCTGGCCGGTACGCTCAAGAACGTCGTAGCGGTGGCAGCCGGGTTTGTGGACGGGTGTGAATTGGGCCACAATGCCAAGGCGGCGGTGCTCAGGCAGGGGCTGAGTGAGATGCGTACCTTTGCCAAGCGTATATTCTCGACGGTGCGTGATGAGACCTTCAACGAGTCCTGTGGTATGGCGGATCTGTTTGCCACGTGTTGCGGCGGACGCAACCGCATGGTATCTATGGCATTTGCGAAGTGCAAGGGCCAGAAGACTTTCGACCAGCTCGAAAGCGAGCTGCTCAACGGCCAGAAGCTGCAGGGTGTCCTGACCTCAAATGAGGTGCAGGCGGTCCTAAAAATGAAGGGCTGGGAGAAAGACTTCCCGCTATTCACGGCCGTGAATGCGATTGTTCAGGGCATGTACGAGCCCAAGGACATTGCGCGCTACAGAGACTTGGCGGCCAAACCGGTGGTGGACGAAACCTTTGTCAACACCACACGTCGGAAGTCCTTGTTAGAGGAGAAGCTGATGGACGTTCACTTCTAGAAGGCTAGCTAGCAGTAGGTCTCCGGGAAATGCACTGGTGTACTATGGTGTTGCCGTATTTGCCCTGAACAGAACACTTGTAGAGTGAGTACTGCGTATGGTTATGGGGCTTTGTCTTCGTATGCGGCGATATACACTTCGGCCGGATAAGCATTCGCAAGGGTAGCGCTGGTGCCATGGGCCCTACACATGACTCGTACCTGGCGACGGCATCACACAGCAGTGTGGATGTGAGTGGCGAATGGGTTAGTAGTGCACATGATCCATTGCGTATACCCATTGCCTTATAGGGCATAGGAGTGGCGTGTATGTACTGACCTGTAGCACTAATGTTCACACGCACCTCGTCGAACGTCAGGTAGTCGTAGGCGTAGAGCTGTCACCAGATGAAGACTGCACTTACATACACTACACAGTTGCATACGATGCGAATGCGTGCATATCGCTGCTGGAGTACTTGCTGACTGTCATCGAATGGCTGCGAAAGGGTCGGATGATGAAAATAAAAGGCTGCTATATCATGTATACACGAGAACGTTATAAGTTAATTAGATAGCGTATCAACACGCGAGAGATAAGTCAGGAGATGGGCATACGAAACTGTAAGCATACCAAACATTTACCCGCACGACGAATGCCGTGGTTTCCTACACGGCACCATTTATTTTTCGTTGTAAATACATATGTCTTACTGTAGTGTACGCTCCGAAATTAGTTCGGAAATTAGTTCGGATGCGTATCCTTGGTTGGGTTGGTACAAGTTTCGTTGTAAATACATACGTCTTACTGTAGTGTACGCTCCGAAATTAGTTCGGAAATTAGTTCGGATGCGTATCCTTGGTTGGGTTGGTACAAGTTTGAAAACCGTCTACCGACCAAACGAGGCCGCATGTGCTCTGCTGTATTCGTTTAGTATAGTATATAACGGGTGATCGTATAGTATATATCGGAAATGGTAGTATATAGCGGAGATGGTATAGTATGAAACTGATATAGCATATAATGGAGATGGTATAGCATATAACGAAGATAGTATACTATACTTAGTATATAACATAATATATATCGGAGACAGTTTATAATGGAGATTGTATAGTATATAACGAAGATAGTATACTATAGTATATAACATAATAAACAACGGAGAGTTTATAATGGAGATGATATAGTATAAAACGAAGATAGCATAATATTCAACGGTGACGATATAGTATATATCGGAAATAGAATAGTATATAACGGAAATGGAATAGTACATTTCGGGATGGTATATTATAGAACCGAGATAGTAAACTATATAACGAGGATGGTTTAGTATATAACGAGGATGGTTTAGTATATAACGGAGATGGTATAGTATAGTAGACAACGGAGATGGTACAGTATAAAACGGAGATAGTACAGAATACAACGGAGATAGCCTAGTTTATAAATGGGATGGTATAGTATAAAACCGAGATAGCAAAGTACATAACGGAGATAGTACTGAATATAACGGGGATGGTATAGTATATAACCGGGATAATAAAGTTTATGACGGAAACTGGTGGGAATGTTTGTGTATACTGTCATATGTAATCCATTGAACGCGTTGGCAAAGCTCTAACATCCGCTTGCAGCCGAATAACGAACAGAGCACACTTGTTTAGCGCCTGCCTTAATTTGGTTCTGTTCAACGGAGCTCAGTTGATTTTCCCGATGGTTTTAGGGGTTTAGGGTTTGGGAAGTATATGCGTGTATCTTTATTTCTCTGAACATGTGTGAAGGATGCGACCGATGCGGAGTTTGACTGAGACGAAGCAACTATCCAAATGAATACTTTCGTATATTTTAATTTCATTTGTCATACTGGTATTCATGAAAGCTTATCATATTTGAACTTAGTTTATTATCATTGTTTTTTTAAACGAGGTAGGTCAGCCGAGGCCTATCTAACATTGCATACAATACACAAGGGGACATAGGGAATCATATCGGTGACTACGCATAACAACCGGAAACCACTATCGAGATACTATTGTTTCTTGGTGAACCGGTAGCACACGTATCGTTTGATTGTAAACCTGATATCTTTATACAGATGTGTGTTTATAATATATATATATATATATATATATATATATATGTGTGTGTGTGCGAGTTTCTACGTATGTGTACCTGTGACAAGCTTAGTCTGTGTATGTGACCATGCAGTCGTACTGCTTGTACTTGCCTAGTACAATGCAAGTTATATAGCTATGCGCACATACTATGTACGTGTGCGTCCCCAACCTCCATACTGTACAACAGGATGCAAGTGACATAGTGGTGTATATGTGTGAACTACATGTGTATGTATGTGAACTACATGTGTATGTATGTGAACTTCATGTGTATGTATGTACAATACATGCGTATATATTCAAAATAAACGTGCATATACGCATGGGCATGTGGGTGTAAATGTATCCTACAGAAGTAAGTCTCGTCCCCCAAGCGAGCACACTCCCCCCTCTATGCAAGTCCTTGCCGCAAGACACCACCGCTTTGCCCTATCCCTATCAAACACATCGCATCACTCCCTCGTAGACAGGGACGGGATATCTACATGAGGGCCGTTGCCATGGCAACGCCGACACTCAGACCGATGGCCCCGTAGCCAACTATGGTGTGGGTGCCTGCAGAATCGGTCGCTTGTATATAGTCATCGTCGTCGTTTGCCTCGGCAGATTGCTGGGTTTTCGGCGCGGTGTTTATATTCTGTAGTGTGTCGTATATGGAATGGGCACTATAGTCAGGAATTTAATCAACATTGAATAATGTGTTCCTAGGCGTGCATGCAGGGGTTTGTTCAACATTGAATGATCTGTTTCTAGACGTATATTGTGCATTGTTAACGTGCTGCATTAAACGTTGAATATATTTAGAGGTCCACGTGTTACTGCGATATAGATTCCTAAACTAGAGAGCATAGTACAAATGAACAGAACTTTATCGTTTTATTGACAAAAAAGAAGAGAAAAAGAGAGGATAATGCCAGAGCTATATCTATGCCATTTTGGACTGGACAACGGCACTCGTTGACACGGGCACACACATATACGCAACTACTTCAACGTACAACACATATATGCATAACTACTTCATCATTATTGAGGAGATGCTTTATTTTTTTTACCACACACGTAGGCGAACATGCATGCTGCAAGATACTAGCAGACACACAACTAGTGGTAATATATATACATATATATATATATCTATATATAATATAATATAATATAATAATATAATAATATAATAATATAATAATATAATAAAATATATATAAAATATATATACAATGTGTGTGTGTGTGTATGTGTGTGTGTATGTGTACATATATATATATATATATATATATATATTTATACATATATATATATATTTGTAAATAAAAAATAATATATGATATGCATATATATATTGTACACATATACAAATATACATATATGTATATGAACATGCTCATACAAGTGCATATGTCCATCTATTCATACTAAAATATATTCTATCACGTCTATGTATGTAGTCTATGAACCTATGAACATGCTTATACATCGTCTAATCATACATATATATGCTCTAATATTTCTAAGTGTAAGTTCTATGCACATGTGCGTATACACACACACACATACTTTCGTATAACCAAAGTAAAGCATTGCACTCAGCAAATGCAGCGCAATGGGGTGTGTTCAATTTCGCTACAGCCGCCGCACGAGACAACGCGTCTGCGGAGACGGACAACATTCATCTCTCCCTCCGAATCACAGACACCATACACACACACACACTGATTACATACATATGCACATCCATACCTCCACACACATATACTTCCACATGTGTATACTACACCCACACCCACGTGTAACACGCACGCACACACACACACACGCGCGCGCACATACAGCCAAAGCACAGCAATACACGCAGCAAGCGTAGTATACAGAGCCGTGTTCACGCGTGCAACTACTGCAGCGTTAAACGGCTCCTCTGCCCACACCACACCCGCCGCTCTCGCCGAGGTACGGACCTGAGCTGCGGCGATCATGTTGACCCATGGTGTGCCTGTGTCGTTGCAGTTAGTACCACTGAATCTGTGGGGGTGTGTAGCGTTTTAGGGGGATAGGGCTTAGTGTTGGTGTCTATTTGTAACATATCTACTATCTGTCTACATGTAACATATATACTATTTGTCTACATGTAACATATACAATACGTGTCTACATGTACTATGTATACTATGTGTCTATATGTGATATATACACTATGTGTCTATATGTACTATGTCTATATGCAATATATATATACTATGTGTCTATATGTAACATATATGCTATGTCTATATGTAATATATATATAATATGTGTCTATATGTAATATATATATACTATGTGGCTAGATGTAACATATATACCATGTCTATATGTAATATATATTACTATGTGTCTATATGAAACATATATACTATGTGTATATGTAATATATATATAATATGTGTCTATATGTAATATATATATACTCTGTAGCTATATGTAATACATATGATATATGTGTGTATGTAATATATATGCTATGTATCTAGATGTAGTATTCATACTATGTATCTATACGTATCCTATATGATATGTGTCTGTATGTAGCATATATAATATGCCTATATGAAACATATATGGTACGTCTATATGTCACATATATGCTGTCTATATGACAACTTAGGGATCTAAGTGTATGTCTTCCGAGCACTATCTCACTATACATCACCCGATGTCTCAATATCACAGAGCATAGTTTGAAAGGGTCTCAAACGGAATGAAAACCGCACCCATGTCGTAAAATTAGTCATCAATTACTGACACGACATGTCGTAAACTAGCCCACACCCGCGGTTATGTCGCAAATAATTCGAGACCGCACCTATGTCGCAATCTACAGTACATCTATGCGTATGTCGTAAAGTTGTCAAGACCCTCACGCATGTTGCATACTAACCAAAACCCGCGTTTGTACATATCACGAACATATCAAAACTACACCTGCGTTCGTTATCTCTGTATCGTCCACACATATGTCGTAAATTTGTCAAGACCCGCACGCATGTCGCAAACCAAACCCTACACCCTACAACCCTGCATCCACGTACCCGTTGGCGCAAGTGCAGAAGTAGTAGCCCTGGCCGTTGTAACAGCCCTGCCAGTCACAGTCTTTGCAGACGCCCTCATTCAGACACGGCTTTAAGGTGGCGCAATCGTCCGCCCAGGTCCAGGGTTCGGTGTGTCTGCGGTGGGCACGGAATGGTAGGTGTGTGTATGTAATATGTATGGTTTGTGTGTATATGTAATATGTATGGTTTGTGTGTATATGTAATATGTATACGTGTGTATATGTACTATATATGGTTTGTGTGTAAATGTATCATATATGATATGTCTATATGTATTAAATATACTATGTGTCTATATGTACTATATATGATAAGTCTGTGTACTATATATGATTTGTGTGTATATGTGACATATAGGAAGTATCTATGTGTAATATATATACTATGTGTCTATATGTAATACATATAATATGTGTCTATATGTACCATATATGATTTGTGTGTATATGCAACATATGATGCCTATATGTGATATATATACTATGTGTCTATATGTAATATGTATATATATATATATACATATATATATAGTCAAAGTCACACTCAGCCCACACCGCACCAAACATACGACTCAATAAAACCAATAGTATGTGTATACATATATACATATTCGTATATTTGTATATATTTATATATATATATATACATATACATATACATATACATATATATATATATATATAAATATATATACATATATACATATTTATATATATACATTTGTATTTAATATATATACATTTGTATTTAATATATATATATACATATATACATATATATATATATATAGCCACAGACACACTTAGCCCACCCAACAACCAACATACGACTAAATACAGTAATCATTTACATATATATATATATATATACATACTCATATTTATACATATATATATGTATATATTTATATGTAGAGAGTCACAGACACACTCAGCCCACCCACCATCCAACATACGACTCAATACAACCAATTATATATATATATATATATATATATGTATGTATGTATATGTTATATATATATTTTATGTATACTATATATAGTATATATATACTATATATATATATATACATACATAATACATACTATATATATATATATATATTATATATATATATATATATATAGTCACAGATACAAATAGCCCCCCCAACACCCAACATACGACTCAATCCAATCAACGTAGTCTGCGATCTTTGTGTACACCCCAGGGTTTCCATCGGCGCAGTCTTGGCTACCAAAGCTCACCACGCCTAGTACGTAGAACTTGTCCCCGTCTTGCCGGAAAGCCGGTCCTACGTGTAGAGAAACAGGTGCAGTGCATTCATACATCACCTAGTGGATGTTGCTTGCATAGGTAGTATGGGTTTGTATGTGCTACAAGTCTATTGATTGTCATTGTGTTCAGCATTAGTCATATGTCCGCATGTGATCATATGTGGCATCGACTGCAGTAAGGGGAGTGCGCACATCACAGTTAATTGTATATCAAACATTGCACCTGAAACAGACACTACTGAGTCTACAGTAGCACTGGCTGGGGTGGTCTAAAGACACAGTCAGTTATATGACAAACATTGCAACTGTAAAAGACACTACTGCGTCTACAGTACCACTGCCTGAGGTGGTCTAGAGGTACCACCAAGTTATTATCTAAAACCCTAAAACCCTAAAAGCTTACAGCGGTCGCTAGTTACTTGGGAGACAACTTAGAAAACCTTTAAGCCCTTTGTTTATTTATGCGTAAGTTTACATATGTATGCGCATGTCGACACTTAACACACCAACACTTAACATACCAGGACACACCCACACATTAGTAAATAAACCGCAGGCTGTACCGCATGAGCTGGTTGCGGCTCAGTCTCTCGATATAGCATACAAATACACACATCATATAGAGAGACTTACACATAATATATATGTATACATTCAAACACAAACACACAATATATAGACAGGAATACATCTAATACTTTTATATACACTCATACACATACTATGTATATATATACTCATACACTAACCATATCTATATACACTAATCATATTGATATACACTTATACACATAGACAAAGTACATAGACACAGTAAATCGACACAGTACATAGACACACACACATACACACACACATTATATA
>NW_014040185.1:32034-34311 GCF_001186125.1 Sphaeroforma arctica JP610 | reverse complement strand
ACACACACACACACACACACACATATATATATATATATATATATATATATATATATATATCTATATATATATATACATATACATATACATATACATATAGTGATCTACCTCCTGAGTCTCCATTGCATCCACCCTGGTCTATGCGGCCGTAGTCACAGAACTGTGTGATCTTCAGTGGATTTGTCAGTGGCTGAGAGAAGATACTGCACTCCGAGGAATAGTCCACCTGTACATACATGTGCAGAGGTATCCATTAGTGTACATACATACAAAAAGGTATTCATTTAAGTACATACATATGCAAAGGTATCCATTAAAGTACATACACATGCAAAGGTATCCATTAAAGTACATCCATATGCAAAGGTATCCATTAAAGTACATACATATGAAAAGGTATTCATTTAAGCACATACATATGCAGAGATATCCGTTAAAGTACATACATATGAAAACTATTCATTTGAGTACATACATATGCAGAGGTATCCGTTAAAGTACATACATATGAAAAGGTAATCATTTAAGTCCATACATATGCAGAGGTATCCGTTAAAGTACATACATATGAAAAGATTTTCATTGAAGTACATACATATGCAGAGGTATCCGTTAAAGTACATACATATGAAAAGATTTTCATTTGAGTACATACATATGCAGAGGTATCCGTTAAAGTACATGCATATGACTAGGTATCCATTTAAGTACATACATATGCAGAGGTATCCGTTAGAGTACATACATACAAAAAGGTATTCATTTAAGTACATACATATGCAGAGGTATCCATTAAAGTACATACATATGAAAAGATATTCATTGTAGTACATACATATGCAGAGGTATCCGTTTAAGTACATACATATGAAAAGGTATTCATTTTTCTCACGCTACACCCCATCTATTTCCTCCACAACAGTAATACACCACTTCTTGGTGTAAATGTGTGAATCAAAACCCTAAAAACCCTATAGGTTTTCAACCAACCCTGCGCCGGTCTAGATTTTAAGGTTTAGGGCTACAGCGAAACAGTACTACACTTACCTACTACTTAGTCCTAGCCCACCGCCACATACCATCATGCCGATGCCGTTCAGTGACGTAGAGGCTGCTCCGCTTGAGTATTGGGACGCACCCCAGCCAATCAGCTCGAACTCCTGCAGATGCTGATACATATCTTGGCTCTGATTGGGCTTAATAGGCTCTTTCTCCGAGCTAGTCTCCAGTTTGATAAGCTATGTGTTGGGTATAGGTACAGATTAGGAAAGGGGGGGGGGTGGGGGTGCCATGGGGGGTTTAGGCATGGAGAAATCCTAAACCCTACGACAAGCCTTAAAACCCTAAAAGCCTGCTGCATGGTGCATGTGAGTGTGAGCTCTCAGACCGACCCGAGCCAGACTTTGTTTAAACCCTAAAACCGTATAATAGTTCATAAAACCCTAAAACATTATAATAATTCATTAAAACCTAAAACCTTTTATTAGTTCATTGCATTTATTTGGTCGTCCACGAGTCTGTGCGTGGGCGCAAACACAAACAGTCTGTGTCATGTACACCAGTAAGATTATATATATATATATATATATATATACATAACAAAAATACAATACATACACACACACACATATATATATACATATACACTTACATACATACATACATACATACATACATACATAAACACACACACACATATATATATATATATATTAATAATAATAATAATGATAATAATACCATTAATTTATATAAGTTAAGTGATGACATGTACAAAACTAAGCAAATGCACACACGCTTATGCATGCCAGGGGGCGAGCGACTATGTTGTTCTGTGTTCCAGGCTACTACTACACAGTGCAGAGCTATATTCTTTTTGTACTGTAGCCTCGCTACATATATTCTACCTATACTTTAAAGGGCTTAGCTACATATACATAACCTTTCTTATAGGGGTTGGGATTTAGGGTTCTCTACACATCATGCAGATGATCAAGGGCACGCGAGAAGTGAACACACCAACTACAGATACCTACTACTCACTCAATCAGTTCTAGTCCCACGATTAAACGGATTAAATGGATTCTTCTCACATCATGCGACCACTGCGCGTACTCTCACATGTGTAATACCTCAGTTGTCAGGCATTGTAACATACAACGTTACGCGACTATATATATATATATATATATATATATATATATATATATATATAAACATATACATACATATATATATATATATCACTCACCATTAGATCGTTCTCAAAGGATGCGT
>NW_014040185.1:6486-29212 GCF_001186125.1 Sphaeroforma arctica JP610 | reverse complement strand
TAAATATATATATATATATATATTTATATATATATATATATATATTCGTATATACACATGATTGAAGATTGTGTTTGAATTTTCATTTGTATTCACTTGTCATATTTAAAGCTGAGGTAGGAAGATTTTAAACTGACCATGCATCGTTTCAAAAAAAGAACTACTATACACAACCCCCACTTGCCATCAGTATTTAGAAGTTATTTGCGTTTTATCTGTAGTATAGCAGGCACTTAATAAGATGCATGCTTTATGTAGAAAATGATTTCTTTGAATCTCGCGTCTACAAATGAAACTGAGACTTGGTGAATACAATATACGAAATAAAAATATATGTTATATGAATATGTTCTCCGTCTGTCTTCATTCTAAGGACGATTGGATACATACCTTCGTCGGTATTTTCAATAGATTCAATGTGCAAGCGCTCCATTCTCGCAGAACCCGTCACCAGCGGCTTGTCTGTTTGCCCAGTCACACCCATCAGTACAGCCGATAGTATGGAACATAGTGTGAACTTGTATCTCCGCATGATTTGGGTGTTGTTAAAGGTTTGTAAATGCTCAGGTTAACGACGGTATATAATAGTTCTACTTATATATATTTCCTTTCCGTAGAATTGGCTTTATCAAATTTAATACCCTTTGAAACGTGCACTCTTGTTGTTAGATGACCGGGATTTATGCGTTTATTTTCATTTTTAAAAGCTCAGAGAGTCCTATAACAGGAATCCTGAAGTTCAGGAGGTTAAATTGTTCGATGAGGGCTATGAGCTATGAATAATCCTTTGAACAAACTATAGTTTCAAACAAATCATAATACACAGCGTTCGCTATTTAAAAAAAATGATATTTAGCATTCGCCAATAAAATGAATGTTCCGGTGATTATTTTACTATTACTAAAAATAAAATGTTCTAGACTGCGGCATATTGAGTTATATATAATTGTAACCATGTTACCAACCAATAAGAATCAAAAACCATGTTAAAGTTGTTCGGTGTTGAGAGCCGCTCACGGCTGCGCAGAGTGAATCCAGACTTCGCCAGAGGGCCATGAATAAAAAGAATACACAGTCAGTCCTAAAAGTGGAGGCAATTCTAAGCGCCAGTAATAAGTAGTACAGTCTTAGGCGGTAGTCCTAATGGCGGCAATTTAAAAGCTCAGCCATAGAGGTGGTAGTTTTAAAAAATTACAATACATATACCGCTTCTAAAAAGAAAAGAAAGGGAAAAAAATGATATGTATTATTTATTTAAAAAAAAGATAAAATGGGGAGCACAGGCCACATATGTGTGTTCTACTGATATGTGATAGTACAGAACAGTGAAAACAAGGTCACAGGACACCGAATGTCTTTATACGGCACTGGTGGCAATAAAAATTTTAACCGCCTCAAGCCCAGTTTCCTACCAGTCTCATACTCGTACTTTTTCGAGTTTACTTCGCTTTTTTAAAAATGTAATTAGCGTGATTTTAGCCCATTTATTGCACTTGTTGTATTAGTTCTTTGTCGGCCTCAGAGGAGAGGTCGACCCATGTTAGACACGAATAGTGACATCTGTAAAACCTTGGGCGAATCCGAAGCAATAGCTAAGACAGAGGACGCCTATATACATGTATCTGTCAAGCCCTTAAGACCGACAAGGACCTAACATAAGTGCAACAAATGGGTTGTATCCGCCCTACAATATCTAACATTTAAGTCGAGCGCTTTCAGCTGACAGATAACAAACAAACCGGCAGAAAACAAACACATCTCATAAGTGCTTTAAATCACGCTAATTACATTAATACACCTATATTTAAGCAAATTAATCTCGAAAAAGTATAAGTATCCTGAGGTGGTTAATAATTTTATTGTCACCAGTGCCGTATAAAGACATTCGGCCCACATCATTCACAGACGCGCTTATTTTAACACCCCATCCATCTACCAAGGGGATAAAATCGGGATGAAAATAACGAAGCGTTCCTGATTAACTAAATCCGGATTTCTATTTATTCCCAAATTTTATTTATTTTTGGCATATTTCAAGATTAAGTATTTTGTAAATGATCTGCGTAGACGCCAAGGTCGTAGTACGAGTGGAACACTTTATATGCTTAGGAGTCTGACACTACATCGAAAACCTCCAAAACGTGATTACTGGGTCTAACTATGCATAATTAGTAAAGTTTCAATGTTGTCACGTACATATACAATATCGTATATGCACTATTATAACGGTAATGCAACATACAGCTGCTAAAATCGAGAAAAGTGTGTTTACGTCATTTGATGTGCCATTCAATCGATTGCACGATGAATCACATTTCCTGAACTTTTTATCAAAATCCACTACACATTCACCCACAAACGATTAAAATTAGATTATTGTGGTTTAATTATGGTTATGCAAGTATAACGTTGGTCTCAAAATCATAACAAAGCTATATATTTGAACACGCACACCAAATGGAGGTCAATTTGGTGCGCGTATCCAATTATATGGCTTCGTTATGATTTTCAGACTTTTGTTATACTTACATATGGTGTAAACGCACTGTTTCTCGATTTTAACAGCTGAAGCTTGTATTACTGTTACCAGAATGCATATACGATATTGTTTGGACAATATTTCTACTTGACAACATAAAATATTTTGACCCAATAATCGCGTTTTGGACGATTCAAATTTGGTGTTAGACTCCTAAGTAGATAAAAATAGGTGTTCTACTTGTACTACGACCTTGGCGCCTTCGCAGATTATTTAGGAATAATCTTGAAATGTGCCAAAAAATATTGGGATTTTCAAAATAGAAATCGAGATTTGACAAATCTGGAACACGCTATTAACGATTTATTAATACCCTTGGAAAGGATGAATGTCTCTATACGGCATCAATGAACATAAAACTATTATCGCCTGAGCCCGTGTCTAAACCGCATCCGGTCCATCCGCAAAGGCAGGGTCGCCATTTATGGGCCCAAATACCGAACTATTACGCGTGACTTTACCGGTGGCCGGTGGGCAGTCGTGCACTCAATTAATAATATTAACAACGTGTGCGTGCACACTTGTTGAGAACAATGTGAGATGACTTTAGTTATTATTTAATACTTAGCTCACACAGTACATAACGCTCATCCTTTTGGTTCAGCCTGAGGATGGCCTCAACCTTACTGACAATTTCAAAGGGTAGTACAACATTGTGTTTATGCGACTTGCACCCTCTTCAAAAAAATAAAGCATTCAGTATATTATACTATTTAGAGTCTATTTTAGAAGGGCTATGATTTAGTGCTTTTTTTGGTATGAATAACACAGTCCCCCAGTCTTGTACGTCATATGTAACGTTCAAATATCAAAACGTGTCTATTACTCTATTTACTTTAACGTATACTCCTAAATACCAACACTGTATTGATGCTAGCTCCAAGTCCAGAGTCCAGAGTACATTAGAACTCGACAAAATGACAAAACCTGAAATTACTCAAATTGGAACAAACCCTTTTCCAGATAAATTCCAATGGAATAATAGAACCTAAAACACTAAAACAGACTTTCTTGTAATTTTTTAAAAGTATTGACAGGAAATATACGTCTACGTATACTCAATACTCAATATTATAAACAATTTCATTTTTGTTTCTTTACTATTGTAGGAGTTTCGGGACTCCTAATAAATTTTCGAGACTCTTCGGTACCCTGAATTTTGGCGGGTCCCGAATAATGGGTCATGATTCCGGGAAATTCATGGGTTAATCGTATAAACCTGGCCCTGATGATTTTTGAGTGTCATTCTACATGGGTCATACTTAAAATTGTCTATGTATATTCACGAACAGAGCAAAGTGTCTACGAATATACATAGACGATGACGCCCTGAGAAAGTTCGAGAACATCGTAGCAGAGGGTTTTCTAGGCCCGTGCCTTTTCCTCTCACTACGAATGATACAGTTATAGTTAATAGCCTAGGATGTTAGTAGTACAAGTTCGTTCGGGAATAGATAGAGATAGGTCCCGGCGGACTATAAAAGCAGTCCACGTCCAGCGTTAGAGTTCAGACTTTCACTAAGAACATAAGGAACACAAGGACGAGGACTAAAGACTGCTTATATCGTAAACCTAAGAATAAAGTTACTACTACCGAATTTGGGAATTTGAAATTTGTGGCGCCAAAACTGTGATAACCATTTTTTGGGCCGATTTTTGGATTTGGAGAATAAGGACCGAACTTAGGGAAATTCGAGGGACCTTGTAATATAAGCTGCTGAAGGGGCTCTTCAAGGATAGTCTCGACTAACAGGGTATTAACGTTGATCGTGGGACGGCGCTCTCTTTCAGCGAAAAGGAAGTGTGATAAAGGCTGTAACTTTGGTAGGACCAGGTACTCCGTTATCAGTACGACTTTGTGTACAGTACTAGGCTTAAAAAGGACTTGGGCTCAGAAGACGTGCGGACAGGCTAACGTGGTATTTATCCCAGTGGATCGAACGGCGTTTGGGGCGGGTTATTACGTAGAAACTCACTTTGTGGGAAAAGGAAGAGCCTTATGTTTTTAAAAGCCCAGGGTTGCTTGCGGCTCCGCTTTCTAACCTTTGCAAACGTTAGGGCCTCTGAGTTAGTAATGTCTCGGACACGTTGGGGTACGCCCAAGCTGCCACAGCTGAGGATCACTAAGAGAGCATAAATTAAGATATGTCGGGCCAAGGACACAGTACGCCAAACCAGCCGGCCCAATCGGCAATCGGCCGAGTTGGTACAAATTAGGGAGAATTTGGCCGCCCTGGCTCTATATCAACAACAAGTTGCTAACTTACAGCAACGGGTGGAGGGTGCCAACATGGCACAATATCAACAACAGATTGCTGAGCTACAGCAACAGATACAGCAAACCCTGCAGTCGGGAGGCCCACATTGAAGCTCAATAAACCTGATGTCTATGGAGGCAAGGCAGATGTATCTGCAGTGCGGGAATGAGTTTATCGTATGGAGCTGTTTACCGCGGAAGGAATAAATCTTGGGCATAAGGTGCCAGAGCAAGTAATAATCCAGTATACGAGCACGTTCTTGAGTGAACGTGCTCTGGCGTGGTTCAGGAAGAAACCAAGGCAACATAGCGCAGTGGGCCGGTCTCAGCCAGCAGATACAAGACATGTTCTTGCCACCGAACTGACAGACTGAGTGTAGAGAAACGTTGATGGCGATTAGGCAGACCGGCGCTGTGCAAGCTTACGCCGAGAAGTTTCAAGAGCTATTACTTAATGTACCGAACATGCAAGAGAACGAGGTAGTAGCTATATACATCAAGAGACTTGACGACCAGTTGAAGATGGAGGTACGCTTGAAGTTGGCTAATGAAGACAGCTTAGTAGAGGCAATGAGACTTGCAGACATTGTAGCTTCGATTATTCAGAAGTCACGTGGTGCACGTGACAAGGTACTTTTTGCTAAGACTGTTTGTTTGACGGAGAGTGCCGAAATTGTGGCAATAAAAGCCACATGACATCCGTATGCAAGCAGGTATGCCGGGACGGGCCGATCGTACGACGGCTAGGAGATAGCAAAAGAATCTGGCGAGAAAAGTTGCTAATTTATGGTCATACAGTATCGGCCACACTGTACAGTAGGGCTGAGGTAAACTTGTTACCAAAGTTCTGGGCTGGTCCAAACTCGAAGCAATAAGATCTATCGGTAGCTAGAGAGAGCTGGCTTGATGGGTTTGGTGGGTGTACCCGATTGTATGGACTGGTTGAGATCATGGTTGGGTTTGCTGACAACGAGAGTCAGCAGACATTCCATAGGGTCGACGCCAAGGTATTGGACGTTCCTTTACTTGGGTGGCCATGGATACGAGATTACGTACTTGGGTCGTCGCTAACAGTCAGGACAAGAACAGACCAAGTATTGAAGTTTGAGAAAGATTTGGCTTGAGGACCATCGGAGTTTTAGATGACTGCGGCAATTCAAGATTTGCTGCAGGAGGTTTCATGGGAAGATGGCGAAGAGTATACCATCACGGGGGCTGAGCATGAGATCGTGTTACAAGATGGTGCTAGCCCGGTTTACATATACTATGAGGAAAATAATCCTCAGAAGAGAGAGGCCAACAGGACTGAGGTTCATCGTATGCTTAAGGAACCCGTCATTGAGGAGTTGTTTTGGAAGACGGATTGAAACCAGCAGCCGCTGGTAGTTCCTAAGAAGGAGCCTGGCACATGGCGCTTTGTGCAAATTTGGTGCCATTGAATCGGCAAGTGAAGTTTCGGTCGTTCCCAGTGCCGAAGGAAGAGGACTTGGTGCGAAGTGCATCAAAGTATATGTATTTCTCTAAGTTGGATATGGCATGTGGTTATTGGCAGGTGGAACTCGCACGTGAGTCATGGAAATATACCACGTTCACTTTTGAAGGGAAGCGATATCGATACTTGAAGATGTCCATGGGGTTGGTCGATTCAGGATTTACATTTCAAGATCTTGAAGGAGTCTTCATGTACATTGATGATGTCTTCCTAGGATCTATGACCATGGAAGGACACACTAACTTACTGAAGGCGGTATTACGCAGACTGAAAGAACGAAATGTCAAGGTTCGTCTGGCGAAGTGCGAATTCATGAAGTTGAAGGTAGAGTTCCTTGGGCGAATTATTGGAAGTTGGTCTTCGTCAATTAAGGACGAGACCGCACAGGCTCTGTAAGCAATGCGAATGCCCGAGAGCAAAGAAGAGCTACGTAGTCTGTATGCCACAGCTAATTGGTGGTATAGATGTGTACCGGACTTCTCCTTAGTCTTGGAGCCGTTGGCTAGACTTTTGAAGAAGGGGGTAATTTTTGAGTGGGGATTGGAGCAACAGCGTGCGTGGGATAAGTTCCTCGATGTGTTGGATCAGGCACCAGCGCTAGCTTCACCACAAGAGGATGACGTACTAAAACTACACTCGTACGCTAGTAAGATGGGCTGTGGGGTAGCACTGTATGTTACTAGAGAAGAAGGTGTAGTACCGGTATCCTTTGCATCGACACAATGGAACTCAGCGCAGCAATTGTATTCGATCACAGAGTTGGAGGCATTAGCTGTCGTCTGGGCTTTTGATCGCTGGTCAATTATACTTGATAGACTACCTGGTCAAGTCTATGTAGAAACCGACCATTTGCCGTTGTTGGGACTCTGGAAGCGTTTGGGTGTTGATGATACTGTATGAGGTCGACGAATTCGACGTTGGTTCCTACAGCTACAGAACTTCAACTTTACACTTTCAAATGTCAAGGGTAAGGACATGGGCGACGCGGATACGTTATCTAGACTCGCCGGTGTTGATGATGAGGTGGTTGCTGTGGCGATGACGTTGCTAGGCGACGGGGATGAACCAATCACAGATGAGCTACTACTCGAGCTACATCAGGATCTTGCTCACGTTGGTTAAAAGAGATTGACTGACTTTTATCGAAAGGTCACCAATCGCAGGGTGATTCAGGACTTGCTGACCATGTGCACTTATGCGACGCGACATGGCTCGGGGGTTGCCTGCTACTGTAGAAGAAGCCCGGTACTTCATGCAGAGAATTCACGTGGATGTGTTCTATATTTAGCGCAATCAGAAACAGGGCACTCGAATGATCGTTGTGGACAAAGTACTTAGGACGGACATTTAGGACCGGACCAGAGGGCTCGACCTACAAGTGAAATTTCAGGACCGGACCAGAGGACCGGATCTGAGTAGAATATTCTAGGACCGGACTCAGAGAGACCAGACCTGATATTGAGACAGAGAAATTTATTATGAGAGATTGATGACTCAGAAGGTGTCATCATAATTTAGTATCTAAGAGACGACAACCATAGAGATGACTCATACGGTGTCATCATAATTTAGTAACCAGGAGACGAAAACCACAGATACGGGTATTTTCATAATTACCCATTGTTAGAGAAAATCTCGTTCCATATAGGAACGTGATAATAAATACAGCAGACGGGCCGATCATAACGGCACTTCTGACTGAGTTCAATTATTTCAGACTTAACACTCTTTATTAAGTGATACTTGTTTTTGACCACATTTTTAAGTGTCCTAACTACTGTATTTATTATACTACGCTTTAGAGGTTATTTAACTAAGAAGCGACCTAGTTTACCTTTAATTTTTTTACAACGATGACGGGACCCGAGACCAGACCGTTGCTTACGGTGGGTAAGCAAGCCTGTGACCAGCTGCTGAAACGGTTGCTTGGAACGATTCGACATTTGACCGAGCTATGCGATAAGCTGGATATAGCACGTGCCAAGAAACCTGCACCCGGAGACGACGAGAAGGTGGGAATCCATTTGGGATTGACTCATTTGATTTTGGAAGCCCAATACTCAATCCGAACCTTGGATAGGCTTAACCGAGTCCCAGCATGGATTATGGATCAAGCAGGACACTTGAATACGTTGATGCATGTGAATGAGGCAAAGGAAAAGAGTCGCCTCATTCAAGAGCAACTCCGTCAACTCCGCCAATTGTTACTGGCAGATATTGACATGTCTATGCCCCAGGACACGGCCCAGGCGACAGTGGATGATGATTTTTCTGAGACTGAGGCCGAACCAACCGTGCAACAATATTGGGCTCATCAATACCTAACACAGGCAGAGTTGCCACCAACCGACCAGTCACCTGACAGCGGGGCTATCGACATGAAGCAAATTAGCCCGGTGAAGCACAGGATTGGCCGCACGAAGCCCGTACCTCAAGTGGCTCCTTACGAGAATGTCCACGTTACGCGCAGAGAGCGGTTGCTGAAGAACGCTCAAAATTGAGCCCAGACAATTCCGACTCCTGATAAGATGCCGGCTGATGGTCCGGATTGGTATCAGGAGTCGACAACTTGGGTGAAATCACCTGGTAGACTTTTTTTTGGACCCAGCGGACTTACATTTGGACATGGCTACCCCTCAAAATTTGTCATCGTCGGCGAAGCGATCCTTTGAGGCATTTCGCAAAGTGATGAAATTTCCACGTCAACAGCCTACTCACGGTCAAGCGGCAGCGAATTTATTAAGGGACAAATTACAACAGCATCGTCGTCCGCAATCTCCAGAAGAAAGGAAGAAGAACTGTCAGGATAATGCAAATGTACCTATCGATACCCCTGCATACCGTAAGCACTTCCCTGTTCACCACGATCGCTACCTGGAAGACCCGTAGGAGGTAAAACGATGTAAGATATCACCACCTACGGAGGCGTGCATTACTGAGTCTACCGCGGCAGAGATGAAAACGCAGGTATTCCTTCTCACCCAACGTATGATGCAAGCGGAAGCTGAGGGACTCACTGAAGACGTTCGTTCGTTGCAGGGCTTAATTCGTACCTCTAACGAGACGTTGAAGACTTGCTCAATAACGGTCGATAAACGGACATCCAAGGAATGGCCACCTAATCCACAGGGCAGCTATTATTTGGATAATCCGCAGAAAATACAGTTTCATGCGTTTATTTTGAATTGGCATAAGAATGCAAGATTTCACGAATTAGACCCGATTCATATGCAGATGGGCCTACATAGGGCACTACAGAAATAAGGAGTAACCAAGGCGCTTTTGGATTTTATTGTGGAGAACGAGCAAAAATTGCAGTCTATGTCGTTTCAGGACGCCACTGCTTATAATGTACGCACACCCGAATAAGATCTGGAGGATAACGCATACAGAAATGTATTGGCGTGCATGAAGTTAAACCCTTCGGTGCCACTCGAGACACAACTCCGGGATTTCGAACGCAAAGTCGACTTTATGGAGATGCGACAGTATGAGAATCCGCTACAAGTGTACCGCAATCATGGTATGCTCAACTTAATCAATCAAGCTGCGGGGGGTGCATATTACCGTGATACTCTTCGTATGCACCCTAACTGGCGAGAATATTCAACGGCACAAATGCGTGATGTATTTCGGGTGAGTATTGACCAGGCGGAAGAACACCGTCCAGCAAACCTTTCCCGACCACGACAAATTCCCAGGGGTTCACGTTCATGCACACAAACGCGTGTGGAGGCCACAACACGAGCTAATCCGCATGCGCCGCCAGCATCGAACCCTAGGGCTCGCTGTCGGTCATGTGAGCAGAATCTCCTGCCTGGCTCCACACATGCACCACGTTGCCCTAAGTTACTGCGAGCACCGACTTCAACTAACACGGGCAGCCATACGCAACATGGGGGTGCGTCACCACACCGTACATCGGCTGGGGGAACATCCACGCGCACACAACAAGCGCCGGGTAATAACTTCCACCCTCGAGTTAATCTCGTGGATGGGGGTGATCAGATGCATGATCCGACGCCAGCTGAGGTAGGAGAGAGCGAGATGGTGCATATTCATGATCTGGTCGACGTGTCGTATGTCGACAGTGAAGATGAGTTGATGGAGGCCCAGCAAGGGCCAGCGGATTGGGAAGCGGAACCAAGCTCAAATTGAGATGTTGAGGTGTCTGAGTTAAACGTGTGCGTGACGTTTGGTCGAACGGCAACAAGAATATTTGCAGTAAAAGATAAACTGTTCCGTACTGACAACCGTGTATATGTTACGTTACAAGTCAACGGGCATGCGATGCGCACACTCATTGATACGGGGGCGAACCGCTCCGTTAATACTCAGGCATCCGCAGCAAAGGCGCAACCGTCTATTACACCACCAGCTAAGGATAGTTACATATACTTGGCGGATAAAGCTTTCCGCACTCCGCGCCTCGGCAAGACACACTCTACGACGGTTCAATATGGTACAAAGTCTGCTGCAGGTTGTACGTTTGAACTTATGAATTTACCCGATAACATTGATGTAATTCTGGGAATGGATATTATGGGCGAATTGGGCTTAGGTCTTGCGGGACTATCCACACCGTTTCCTGAAATCAATCGTAATGTTATGGATGAACTACTCGAACCGATCAACATTCGCATGGCACTAGACTTGTCCGAGCCTGAGGATATACGGCAACGTCTACGACAGTACTTAGATGCCAACGAGACCATTTTGGATTCGGCTCGATGTACTCTACTAGGCAGCGAAGTGACCCTTCCCATACCTCGAGATAAACTTTTGGGTCTTTGACGACAAACACGGAACTTTGTGTCAGACAAGTACAAACCACACGTCACACAACAGGTACATAAAAGGGAACATGAATTGGTCACCAAGCGTCGTACGTCGGCGTCAGTTGTCAACCTGCCGTTACTAGCAGTACCATCATTTACACCGTCGGGGGAGCTCATTAAGGTTCGGGTATGTTTGGATTTGCGACAAATCAACGCCCTTATTCCGGGAGACCAGTTTACATTACTGAGGGTTAATGAGATTATTAGTAACTCTAGAGGCAAGCGATATCCTTCCAGTTCACAAGGACTCACAACATATGTTCTCGTTTACTTGGGACAGTCACCAATACTCCTTCATTTTGGCTCCATTCGGATTGTCGACACTCACGTCTCAATTCCAGCGTACAATCAGTAATCTGATGGCGGGTTTAGACGTGCAGTGCTATGTCGATGACCTTATAATTGCATCTGATAACTACGAGGAAGGAACATATTGCAACAGTGGAGGAGGCCATCCGATGTAAAGTCAAAAGGTTTACGTTAATAAGACAATACGTTAATACGTTTAAATGCAAAATGTTAAATAAGTTTAGCTTCAGCCCTTAGTAATGAGCAAAAGATTATGGGATTTTAGACTGATACTATTGTCTATATGCTCCGCTTTAATCACTCACTACTTCGGCCTAGATTTATTTATATTTTAGTTACTAAGACTAGATATCATTTCATTGGACGCATAGTTTACATTTCACGCCTCGAAACAATCATCCAATCAAACTAGCCAATAAAATACCTCTAAATCCCAACTTAAGAAAATAAAAAGAAAATCAAAACACCAAGCTGGTGTAGTATACATCTGCACCTAGACCCCATCACTTGGTACCTAGCTCCCCATCCCATTTAAGGCATAGATGGGCACATCTAGTTGGCTGGCTAGAAGGAATCAAAACAGGTTGACCTAAATTCTAACAACTCTGATCCTGTTCTCAGTGGATTATCTTGCTCTGAGATCATTATCGAATTATACCATAGGTTTGTACCTACAACTATTTTATGCCTGAGACCCTGTCTCATGGTACTCTTTTTAATTAGAGATTCCCAAAGTGTCATTTTCAGGTGTCAGATTGATGTCGTTCCTATCTTATGTACAATTCTAATTTCAGTGGAAAACCCAATCTATATTTGGAAAGCCACCGAAGTGTCCACAGTAGAGTCCCATACTCTACTGAGTATTGTCTCGTGTTCAGAATTTTGAATTTCTCAGTTCTTTTTCATGTCCAATTCGTTAAACGTAATCTAGTATTATAAGTATAAACGTTAATACGTTTATGCATTTATAAGATACGGTAACTGTGCAACTACTATTAGGAACCCGATATTTTTTACATAGCCCCCCCTCAGCTTGAAAATTACAATGTTGGCTTATACGTGGTATTAGCACATAGACTCAAAAGGCCCACACGAATTGTACAAGCGAAAAGAAAAGAAACGGGTTTCGATCATATGACGGCCTCAATGCTTATGTTATATTCTCGTAGACAAAGTATACTTAGACGTTATAAGTTACAAGGTTACTCTATTACGTTTGTTAGGCTTTGGTCCTTGTGGTCCCCGATGGTGGATGGGACGTTTCTTAATGCCTTTTGGAGGTACATACAATCCATGCTGTTTAAAGCTGGGAATGTATGTATGATGTCTGTGGATAGATCTAAACCAATTCAGGTCGCTTATGCGATGATAATATTGTTTCTGCATCAGTCTTATTTTTGTGTAAGTATTTGCGAAACTTCTTATTAAAAGCCTTTAGTACATCGGGATCATCAAATGCTGATGGTGGAAGATCATACTGTGCTCCATCGGCGAACTCCGTAGTGTAATATGTCATATCCTCATGTTTGTACTTCCCTAGAATCTTCTTAAACTCGTAAGACATAAGAGGTGTAGTAGCTTCACGTGTGCGATGAAGGATGTTCTCTGTCGTAGTGATTCGATGTGACCCGATATTTAAGGCACTAGAGCCGTCAACGTTGTTAACTTCATACGTTCCGCTCTTCTTATCGGCCACAGAGATCATAAATGGTCCAATAAATTTAGCCGTAAGCACAGTTGTATTGGAGTTACGAGCCATAATGTTGACTATATCGCCTACCTCAAACTCGACTATTTTCTTGGTATCATTCCATCGCATTTTGTCTCTTCTTGAGAGCGATGACCTTCATCGCCCTTAAACAAGAATAGACCACATTACTGGCCCGACGCATCTTCTCTAACCATGGTAACACATGATCATCTTGAGGCTCCTTGATGAAGGGGATCTGTAATTCACTATAACGGCCTAGGAAATAGTGGGCGGGTGTTGTACCAGTGACTGAATCAGGGGATTCGTTCATCTGTGTCTGTACCCAGTTGGTTGAGTACGGCCACATGCCAGCATCATCAAGTAGTGCTGCTCGCATGAACTCCTTCATCTTTCTGTGTCGTACCTCGTTCGCACCCTGTGTCCGAGGCTTGTAAGGTACACCCATCTTATGGCATGATCCCGCAACGAGTAACAGTGTCGTCATGACATCTCCTGTAAACTCACTACCGTTGTCGGAACATACAATAGCTGGCCAGCCAAAATCTACGAAGCACTTATATATGCACTCAGCCACAGTTTTTGTCGATTTGTCTTCAGCGGATAGAATACATTATATCTTGATGCGATATCAAACACATTACAGACATATTTATCCTTCGTGTGTTTGGACGTGAGTAGCTCAACCAAATCAATGATAACCCGGCGCCACGGCTCGTCTTCTGATACGCTGTGTAAAGGTGTGTATCCGTAGCGCTTGATCCGGTTAACTTCGCAGTTGTTACATTCGTGATACACCTGAGATATATATTGCTTGAGGTTCGGGTGTACGATTCCGTACCTCTTGCAATCTTTCTCAGTTCTAACCTTATCCACGTGCTTAAGAGCATGATTTTGTCTTAACCACTTCAATCGCCTACTGTGAACTACTTGTTACATTGATATCAGAAGGTGAGGATTCCACCGCGTCATCACCTGGACTCGAAGACTCGTCTTGTCCAATCTCGCCTAAAGCTTCTACATCGTGAATCCGACTATTGTTTGATCTATCCATTAGTTGAGTCACATGATCGTATACCTCGGGAAAGTCATTCATCAATTGCTTAAGCAATCGAGTTTCTGCTTGGTATGCAGTTTCCCTGTCAGATCGTAATTTGTTGTAGAAGGCTTTCGCTAGTGATGCGCTCCTCTTTGATTCCTTTGAATTTAGATGTATCTCGGTAACACATACTGCAGGTGATCTCTGATTGAGACTTAGGATTCAAGAGTGGAATCTTAAATATCTCAATCTTCTGTTCGAAAGTCTCGGATGGTGTCCACTCGGTTGTTCCAACTGGACCTATTCGACATATTATGGTATGTCGCCAAGGCGTCTTTTGGACTGCACGGGTACCCTGGTAGAGAAAAGTATCGATCTTTCTATCTTTCTATCCACATAGATCGGCTCACATTGTATCATTGAGATCAACTGTGGTAGCCATTTATCTGAGTGTCTTAGGGGACAACACAACGTGATGGTAGCATCTTGAATATGTACATAATTTAGCAACTGTGGTATAGTAACCATGGAGGATTTCACCAGGCATTCTTGTTAGACAAGTCAATCTGGAATCCATCTCCTTTCGGGTGTTCCAGTGTCCGGTACCTCGGCAGTTGTGTAATATGGTGACCGACAAACATACATGTTGTCTGCGATCTTAAACCACCTAGGATTGACCATCCAATCCGTAGCTAGTAGCTCCCTAACCATCTTATTAAAGTCTAGTACGAAGCGTGACAACATGTCGGGTAAGTGATTGTGAATACCTGGTTTGTGTGTTATGCCGAAAGAAAATTTTGCGATCGTGTCATGCCACAGACTGACTAACTGTGAGTTAGTTTTCATGTCCTTTAGGTGGTATTGCAATAATTTCTGATCACATAGCACGTTAAAGTGCGTGCTATATAGATAGTCCTTAAAATGAGTGAGTGCAGTAACAATAGCCCTGAAAGAACGCAGGTAACATGTGTAACCCAAAGGGGGCAGCTTGTAGCATGTTAAAGTGCGTGCTATATATATAGTCCTTAAAATGAGTGAGTGCGGTAACAATAGCCAAAGGCTCTTATTGCACGGTTGGGTAATTGATCTGAGACGAATTCATAGCCCTGCTAAAGAACTGTCCATATCTTGGTTTCCCATCAATCATTTGATACAGGACGCCGCCGAGTGCCATGTCGGACGCGTCTGTTGCTACCATGAATGGAATACCATCCTTTTGTGGTTGGACCACTGGTGCCTGTTGAACCACTGTTTTGAGCTGCTTAGATGCGTCATCACAGTCTTTAGTCCACAGTGCGCCTAGTTTGCCTTTATGATATCTCAAATGTCCAAAAGGCTTTAAATAACTTGCCAGGTGAGGTACTCCGTCAGTCAAAAAGTTGATGAATCCGCACATGCTGTTGACATCCTTACCCGTGGTAGAAGTTCTCCAGTCTATCAAGTGGTCGACTTTCCCGGGATCGATCATGATTCCATCCCCGGATACTCGGTAACCCAACAGCTGAATCTCGTTAACATCGAAGTGTCATTTCTTACTGTTGACCTTAAAGTTGTACTTGTTGAGTCTATCTAGAACCTCTCACACAACCCTTTCGTGCTCCTTTTTGGGTTTGGTGAACATCACAATGTCGTCAATGTATACTTGTACATTGTCCATGTCCCTAAACAAGTATTGCATAATTTGCTGAAATAACGCAGGTAACATGTGTATCCCAAAGGGGGCAGCTTATGAAATTGTCGTTGACTCAGGCAAGGTGTTCGATAACAGCGATTTCTTTGACTTTTGGGCTCGATTAACGATACATGTCCATGTTACCACAGTTGAGCGCCACGAGGCCAATGGTCAAATTGAGAAGGCCAACCGTACTATGAAGGACTGGTTGAACAAGAGTTTAGCCTCTGGTACGGCGAAGGGTATATGGGAGGTGATACCTGCATATAGCCGAACAGCTCATGCAGGATCGGAATACTCGCCTATTGAACTAGTGATGCGGGGTCAAGATGGGACTTCATGAAAAATCTTGGATTTGGCCCGCAAGAATTTGAGGAAGGAACAAGCAAAACGTATTGCAAATGCCACAGCTACTGCAACCGAGCTTGCGCCGCTCGAGGTTGGTAGCATTGTGTGGAAGTTCCGAGACTCCATACAACACAAGGATGGGTTGAGAAAGACTTTTTCGTTGTCCGTGGTCCGTATGGTGGAGATCATTACAATGTTCGGGTACGAGGTGGTCGAAATGTGGGAGCCCATCGTAAACAGCACAAGCTAGCTGTCGGCAGCCAAGAAGACAGGTCGGACCCAGTGCAAGTACTAGTTACCCTGAAGGAGTACTTGCACACATTTGAATGGTTCCAGGCTATTGCTGAACGGTTCGAACGATATATTCAAACGAAGTCTGGGGAAGTGTGGTTCAAATATTCATCGCAATTCTTGACCACACTGCAGAAATATCACCCTGAGACTTGGAAGGATTTGGACCCGGAAGATGTTAAGGAGGACTTTATGAAGAAATCTCCGAAGTTTTGGGACCGGTTTAAGTGGCGGGTCCCGAATGACGAGTCGTGATTCTGGAGATTCATATTGGGTTTTTATTTCAGGGCCCAAGCCAGGGTTAATCGTATATAACCAGGCCCTGATGATTTTTGAGTGTCATTCTACATGGGTCATACTAAAATTGTCTATGTATATTCACGAACAGAGCATGATGTCTACGAATATACATGGACATGTTAAGGACCGAACTTTGGGAAATTCGAGGGACCTTATACTATATAGTATACGAAAAGGGCAAAAATGCCCTTTAAATTCTTACAAGGGCTACGCAAAAAAAAACAACAACGACAAATGAAGTGCATGAACACTTGAACAGTTGAACAGATGAACACACATTTTTTTTAGTACGTTGTGTTTTTTAAAAAATATAAAAAATACATACATATTTACATAGGCTGTGAGAGAACTCGAGTATCGAGAATATCGAGAGTATCGAGATTCGAGACTCGACAGTTGACACTCGAGAGTAAATATGTATTTACACATAACTATTTACATACAGAGTCTACATTTTGTATATGGATTATATGTTCTTTAAAAAAACAAAAAAAACAAAAATCAAAGAAAAAAATAATACAAAAAAAGAAAAGAAGCTAAAACTGATTCGCAGCTTTTTTGGGGGAGTTGTGGTCACCTTACAAATTTCATATGGCACCACAAAGAGTAAAACACTTCTTTAAAAAAAAGGTCCATAATCATTCTTATCCGCTCTTTGAGATTTGTTTTTAAAAAATCTCTATTTTTGGCCCGAGATATTTGTAATCTTTTAGGTTTGTTTTGACAAATATTTGGAATTCGCTAGTCAAATGGTACTGCCCCATCTTGTTTAACAGGCATCCAATCAGTCACCACTCACCACAACCATTCACCACTCACCAGTCACCAATCACCAGTATCACTGTCACTGTTCACTGTTCACTGTTCACTGTTCACTGTTCACTGTCCACTGTTCACTGTTCACTGTTCACTGTTCACTGTTCACTGTTCACTGTTCACTGTTCACTGTTCAGTCTTCAGTGTTCACTGTTCAGTGTTCAGTGTTCAGTGTTCAGTCATCAGTGTTCACAGTTTTAAAAAAAATTAAAAATAATGTTCACTATCACTCTCAGTCTGTGTATCACCTTTGTAATTTTTAAAATAAATACTACTGTTCAGTATTCACTGTTCGCTCATCACTGCTGACTCCTCACACTTCACAGTGCTCAGGCCTCAGATCAGTGTGTGCAATGTGTGCGCTGTGATCAGAGCCAGCTCTTAGGCTTAGAGGCTCCCAGAGTCCCTGAGCCAGAGCCTCAGAGCATACATACTCTTGCGATATATGTACAGGGACTCCAGTGACCAGAGTCCCGACTCTATTGAGTAGAATCAAGGACTTCGGTAGTCTGCTGTCTCTGTTTTGATTTTGTATATATATAAAAATGAATAGAGTGCTAGCGTTAATCTTTAAACGTTTTCGTTTGTTGGCAGGTCATGCAGAGCATATATATTTTAGGGCTGCCAAAAAAAAAAAATCAATTTTCAATTTTAGAAGTGACTGTTTACATTCGTAAAAATATATTTACATCTTATACTGTGCATACGTCATTAATAGACACTCTTAAACATATTTATAATAAAATATACAGATATCGATAAATCACCAGGGAATATAGATATAATTGTTACAAGCATACGAAATGAAGCATCACACTCTTTGTTTCATATGGAATAGAAGGCGTACAAACCAATAAAACACTATAAACACTTATTAATACAAATCGTCATTTTAAACTCATTGTCTGTATGTTATTTATTTGTTCAATTTATTTATTTGTTCAATTTATTTCTTTATTCAATATATTTATTTGTTCAATTTGTTAATGTGTCACGTGTATTCTTTGCATGATACTTCTGAATGTAAAGAATCATTTCTCACCGCACTAACAAATGGGCCCTTAGATGTTTGCACCACGATTGCACCTTTTTTTGCCGGCACAAGTTTCGGATAAATCTGCATACCTTGTACAAAAAACATCAAAATAGTGGCGTTGGCTATCTATAAATGCACGGTGATGTCCGTGTATGATTCCAAAGACACGGATATTTAGTTGTCATAGTTGTGTTGAATTCGTTGTTTATTGTGAAGTAAATTATTTATTATGTATGTATAATAATGGTCTATTGTGTAACTGTGTTGGTATACACAGTGTACGTTAAAAGACACACACGGTGTCTGCGCATTTTACTTAAAGATTACAACTTGTAACATTGAGTCCAGTCAGAGTGTCAGACACTCAATTGGAGATTATATATTTCAGGAAGGAAGTGCGCAAACCTGATTCGATTTGTATAGACGATTTTTTTTTGGATTTGAATTCGTGTATCTCGTTCATTCATTGGATAATACGTTACGATCCCGATTAAAATTGGTTTTTTATTTTGCCGATTATAAGTCAGGTGTGTATACGTTAATTATATGCTTTTTAACGTGTGGAATGTATCGCGTTAGAGTTTAATGTTTAACGTTTATACTGAAAAGCAATAACTTTTCGACCCCAGTCTGAGAGTGACCAGTTAGGTATGTACCAGTTCAGTTTTTACCGCCCAGATATGCCGTGATACGGACTGTCAAGCTCACCACCAGTCCAGGACTCCAGGGTCCCAGGCCCCAGGGCCAGGGCCCAGACGCCAGACGCCAGAGGGCAGTGACTGTCAGTCACTGAGTTCACAACTGGTGGGCAGGGTTGTTAAACGGACAAGAAAAGTCCTGTCCGGACAACCATTTGCATTTACGGACAACCGGACAAAGGGCATTATATGGACCAAACAAACGGGCAGGAATCAATCTTGAAAAGGACAAATGGTTTTGGTCAATTTGTACCAGGCGATTCTCAATTTACCAGTGGACAACAGGCCTTTTTCGAATGGGACACATGGACAGCCTCAAAAATAGGTCATAATACCATGGACAGCCTTTTTTTTCCCGGACAGTTTAGCCCATTTGCCCGTTTAACAATCCTGCTGGTGGGGTCCAGAACTCCAGAACCAGTCCCATAAAAACAATTTAGATACGCCCTTCTGATCACATTATAACCGTTAAAATGTTATAAAATTGAAGAAAAAAAAAGTGCGTTTACGTTCAACTTCTTTTTCGTACGCTCATATTACCGTAATGAGCTTTAATCAAGAATCGCAAGATGTTTCAAAGAAAAAGTCAAAAAGGACTCTTGAATACATGGCCCATAAAAATTTATTTTATGTACAAATAGCAGTATATTTTTTAATTAAAAAAAAAGCATGATAGAGTTTTGGTCTTTGTCTCTTACAAAAATAAAAATAAAACAATACAAACAAAATGAAAAACCAATAAAATCCAAAAAAGTAAAACCAAACGTATTTTTTTATAAAGAGCAATTTGTTTAACCAACCGTTTTTTAAAAAGAACAATTTTTTATTTATTTATCGAGCGGTGTGTACATATATAAATACACGTAGCTTTTTTCACTGTAACAATCAGAGGTGAGAGATAGCGTGAATATATATACAAAGAAATTCACGATTGCAGCATCCATACCCCACACTACTTCCCAACAACAAACACCGCTACATCGTTAGCGTAGTGCAAAAAGTAAGCAAAATGATAGAAAGCCATTCGAATCCTTCTGAAATTACAACACATCCCAGTACAAAGGCAGCTCTTTCCCCTTCAACATGCATATCCGGTTTTATCGACGATAAAGAGACACAGGCAAGTCGCCAGAAATTGATCAGGGAGTCATGGAAACGCGTCACGCAAATGTCCGTACTAGATGGAGAATATCCTGTAATGCGATTCACCGTAGTTTACTTCGATCTGCTATTCAATCACCTGCCGAATCTCAAGGCGGATTTTGACTCACCAGATACTCAAAGTAGGTTTCTAGGGAAGTTGTTGTCGCTTTTAGTGAATATGAAAGACGCACCACAAGAGAGCATTGATGCTGACATAGAAAGTCTTCGCGAGATATATATAAAACTTGGTGTCAAGGTAGAGACACAAGTGGTATTCGGGAGGGTGCTGATTTTGACACTCCATACCACATTGACACCATTCTTTCTCCAGAGTTCGTTCTCTACTCTAGATAGGAAGGCATGGGTGACCATGTATGTTGACTACCTTATACAGAAATTAGCCAATAAGTCAGAGATGAAAGGATTGGATTTAGAGATATTGAAGGATTTAATATACCAGATCGACGTGTATGATAAGGATTTCTATAGTGAGCTGAAATCCGTTTTCTCAGACTGCAAAAAAACTATGTCAAGGACCAGAAGTACTAAGTCATCTAGGCCGAATGCATGGAGAAAATCATTTTATATCTCTGATTCAAGTTCAACAAATACGCCGGAGAAGAGCCCAGTAACTAAGGTCGGAAATAGAAAAAGGGCCGATACGACTCAAGTTATGGGCAGTAAATCTACACAGCTGCCACAGACATTGAAACTAGTGCATTCGTTGCCAGACCTAAATTGTAAATCAGAAGGATCTATACTGCCCCAGACCAAGGAACCAGCCGCAAAGAAAAAGTCACTCACAGATAGATTTAAGAAAATATTCAAGTAAAATTTGCATATGGACTCAGATTTCTATACGCACTCGAAGGGTACGGAATTAAGAATCAAACTCAGCTTGTGTTTTGAATAAATTGTACGGTGGTTGTACAATCGTTGATACAATCGTGCAATCTATGTTAATCGTTTAACTGTTGAAGTGATCGAGAACATAGTGAGAAGTATCGTTGGCGGTCGCAAGACTAAGCGTCACATGTAAGGGACACACGCCTAAGCATCAAGTTTAACGGTCGCACGCATCAGCGTCAGACTTAGTGGTCGCAATTTTAAGTCGCAATTTGAACGCGCCAGACCTATGCGTCAGACCTAGTGGTCGGAAAACCAAAAGTCAGAAAAGTCATTTTAGAGGTGTTTTTAGAGGGCTATGAAAAGAGGCTATGGCATTATGGCACCTTAGAATTAATAAAAACCTAGAGTATGTACATATGGTCATATGAATATTTAGATTTGGTGGAAGAACAAAACCCTAAAACCTTAGCAAGATCGTATCGCTCCATAAACCTAATATAAATATAAATAAGAGCAATATTTTTTAAAACGCAACAAATCATAACCTTCAAATTGGAGCAACAAATATTATATTAAAAAAACCAATGACTGTACAGTGCACACTGTAGTGACTGCCCACAGTGCACAGTGCACAGTGCCAGTATTTATTCATCATCATTGATCTAAATAAAAATTGAAAATTCTTGTGACAAACATCACAGAGCACACAAAAGTATAATTTTTTTTTAAAACAACACAATAATACAAACAAACAATGTATTTATTTACATTATATTGTATTTATATAGCTCTTACATACTCTCTCTCTACTAGTGTCACAATATATAGAAAAACCCATTGTACTCGTGTCCCGTAAACAGTTAAACACTTCGCATCCAACAACAGTCTAGCTAACATGAGCTATCTGAAAGGCCAGCTATCATTCCTGGCGGGTCGCTCCGGTGCGGTTCTGCAAAGCCTTGCGATTAAAGGGAACACCCAAAGATTCTTTTCAGCATCCACCAGAGCTACTTACTCTGCACATACACATGTCCAGGCGGGTGCCAACTATATCAAGAACCAAGCTGTTGCTATGGTTACACGTGCGCGTAGTCAGCCGGTTAGAAAGGTTGCAGTTCCTGTTGTTTCTTATATGGTGATTAGTAGCATATTCCGCGATGCAGCCCAGGCCGACGGTATCATTCCCGGGGGCGACTCTGTCGGAGGTGTGTTGTTTGCTTAGTTTAAACTTAATCGATGCAAATACATGCATGAGGGATGCTTCTGCTGATGTAATTGGTGTATAGAATTGAGTGTTTCTATCAATACACAAAGCTGATGGTTTTGAGAACGGAATACATACATACATACATACATACATACATACATACATACATACATACATACATACA
>NW_014040185.1:0-4474 GCF_001186125.1 Sphaeroforma arctica JP610 | reverse complement strand
TATACATATATAGTTATATATATACATATATATATATATATATTTATAATCACACACACACACACACACACACATATATATATATATATATATATATATATATATATATATATACGTGTGTTTGTGTATGTGCGTGTATGTTTCTTGCGCTTAATTTCTTATTGTCTATCGTATTAGAAACATGCACATTTGTAATCGTAGGGAGAGGGGTCGAAGTGTTTACCCATACCACTGGCCTGCACTAAGTTGTACTGTGCTGATAGTATTCTATGGCGTGTCTTAATGTCGTATGTATTGCATGTGAGACTCATGACAACCTCCCCACAGACATATTAACTGTCTGCGTTTACGTAAAACAATGTCAACTTGTCGTTGCACAAATTAAGGCGGCAGCTATGCTCGCTGTATCGCCATGGTAGACGAGTTGGTATCCTCATATATCTAAACACATCCGCATATAACTATGCCGTGTTGAGTACTTTGATACTATATTATGTAATATAGTCACCACATACACATGGTTGGGACTATACACACATACATGGCTCGTTTTCCATCTGTTTGTGTACCTGGATACCATATCTCTTAATATGGTCATCACACACACATGTTTTAAACCATACACAGACAAGGCTTCTTTTCCACCTGTGTGTGTACCTTGATACTATATTTCTTGATATGGTCACCACACACACATGTTTTAAACCATACACACATACAAGGCTCCTTTTCACCCCAAAGATACTATATTTCTTGATGTCGTCACCCCAAAGACATGTTTCAACCCATACACACATATAAGGTGCCTTCTCACCCTTTTGTACATTCGGGTTTCCTTACAGATTGAGCAAAGTACACTGAGCAGGATGGACTTGAACAACGACGGGAAAGTGGATAGCAAAGACCTGAAGGTGGCACTCTCCAAGCTTATCTGTAAGTTAAAAGGTTAAAAGCTAAACTCTAGGTTAAAAGGTTAAAAGCTTGTCTGTAGGTTAAAAGGTTAAAAGCTTGTCTGTAGGCTGAAAGGTTAAAAGCTTATCTGCATAGTTTTAAGGGCTATAAGCTTATCTGTAAGTTAATAGCCTATCTATAAATTAGTTCCCTGTAAATTTGTATTTGGTGTGCTGTTCTGTGTAAGTTTGTGTTTGGCTTGCTGTAATGTGTAGGTTAGTATTTAGTATGCTGCTATGTGTAAGTTAGTGTTTAGTATGCTGTTCTGTGTAGGTTAGTGTTTAGTATGCTGCTATGTGTAGGTTAGTGTTTAGTATGCTGTTCTGTGTAGGTTAGTGTTTTTTATGCTGTACTGTGTAGGTTAGTGTTTAGTATACTGTTATGTGTAGGTTAGTGTCTGGTTTGCTGTTCACATATACACTGGTTGCTCGTTCATTCAACATTTTATGACCTGCGCATACATACTTCTTCTCCGCCTGTTTCACTACTAATAAACGTTACCCTCTGTATATTACCCTTACACACAGCCACACTCACATCCAACACATTCATACTTCTTCTCCACCCGTTTCACTACTAATGAACGTTACCCTCTGTATATTACCCTTACACACAGCCACACTCACATCCAACACATTAATACTTCTTCTCCACCCGTTTCACTACTAACAAACGTTACCCTCTGTATACTACCCTTACACATAGCCATACTCACATCCAATATGGGTGGGGCTGGCGCTGGGTTTGGCGCAGGCTTTCTGGTGGGTGCCAAGAAGGGATGGCATTGAACACGTTATGAGACGTTGCCTGTTGTAGTCTCGCCTTAGTAAGTATAGACCTGGTAGTACATGATGGGAATAGGAATAAAGTGTGGATGTACCAGCTCTAGAAAGAAGTTGGGTGATGCGGAAAAAGACACTCATGCATGCATACATGTATACATACAAATATATATATTCAAATGTACATGCATACATGCATACATACATATAAATATATATACAAACATACATGCATACATGCATAGATATATATAATTATATATACAAACATACGTACATACATGCATACATATAAATATATATATAAACATACATGCATCCATGCATAGATATATATTAATATATATAATAAGTATACATGCATACATGCATACATGGTTTTATCTGTGGAGGGTTCGTATTCGAGGCGAAGCACAGGCGGCATTGAATCTCTGAATGAACGTACTTTGGCAGTCAGCTGTGTTGCGATGCAACGCTTCGAATATCTCAATATTACGAATGTGTATTTTTGCACTTTAAATGTCGATGTAAAGTGAATAGATTTCCGATATAACTCGTTTATTGTCTTAATCTTTCGGACTTGGTGTGCCGTTTACATGCCGATGTACAGGTGGTAATCTGGATTAATTTTCGTTGCAACTCATGTATCATTTTAATATTTGGAATTTGGTTTGTCGTTTTTACGCCGATGAAAATATAATAATCAGGACTGATTTTCGAGGCACCTCTCCGAATAGCGTAAGATTTCGGCAGAGGTTTATCGTCTCATCTGCCTATGCCAAGACTTAAGATACGTATTGTCTTCAGATGTGACTTACAACCTTAAAACCCTAAAAGCGTATAGCTCGATGCCTCCAACGGTTGCTGTGCCGCTGTCCAGGAGAAGAGTAGTCCACATAGCCATGAAGACATGAATTTGGCACTATTCTTGGCTAATAAATGGTCCACTTAGGCCCCTCTCTGAAGCGCTTGACAGCCCCAATGCTAGCTGCAAGAATATTGTCCTGTCCTGCACCAGTCGGTGTTGGACTGCCTACGGCCGATCACGACTGTAAGGCTTTTAACTCACCTTTGACTGGGATTTGGGTTAAGCCGATTTATTAACACAAACTCCGAAAATATTAATATTTCCGATCCTCGTTGTGGGATTGAATCAAATTAAACCAAAAACTATCCGACGTGTAATAATAATAATAATAATAATACTAATAATATTCATCATGATATAATAATATAATAATATATACATACATACATACATACATACATACATACATACATACATACATACATACATATATATATTATTTATACATATATATATATATATATATATAGATACATATATATATATAGATATATGTATATATATATACATATATATATATATACGTATATATAATGTATATATATATATATATATATATATATATATATATATATATACATATATATATATATATATATGTATATATATATATATCTATATATATATATATAATATATTCCGTGTCGCATAGTTTGTGGATTAGTCCGAATTAATTCCAAAATAAGGATATTGAGAGTCACTATATCAAAACACACTATAGTAAGAAATCACGTAATAATAAAAACACTTAGAAAAACCACTATATTAAGTATTGGTAGGTATATCTGCGACACCCACACCACAGTATACCTACCACCTGGTAGTGCATATAGGTCCACCGTGCAGGCAGTCGAGATGGCAACGAAGACGATAGATCAGGCTGGTGCTGTGTGGATCAGAGCCAACTGCAAGCACGCTCGGTATGTATATAACTCAACACCCGCACATTCGTGTACTAGAGAGAACGGTAGTTAAGTATAGGGGGCGGGTGATATTGTGTATGATAGGTAGATCCGTTGAGTGTTTGGGATGCCTAAAACCCTAAAAACCCTAGAAGTGTAGTCTTGACAGCCGCTGCGATGATACGGAGAAGAACTTATGCCAAAATACAGTGCACGCGTATATTAGACCCTAAAACCTTTAAAACCCTAAAACCTTCAAAACTCTAAAACCTTTTAAACCCTAAAAACCCCTTTAAAGCCCTAAAACCCTATCGTATAGCCTTCTGCTTACCCGTGATGTAAGGTGTCAACGGTTTAGGGGACTGAACCCTAAAACCCTAAACAGAACCCACACATCAGTATATTAGAAATTGTAGATAAATATAAGGTGCGCTAGAAAATTGTCGGTAGGTATATGGTGTACTAGACAATTGTAGGTAGGCATAAGTTGTCTTAGACAATTGAAGGTAGGTATGAGGGGCAGAAAATATTCCATACGTACTATCGGAGGCGCTGTTGTATTACAGTCTTGACTGCCGCTGCGACGTTTTAGAGATAAACAAAGCCCCAATACAGTGGCACGCATATCAAGCGCCCAATGTACACGTGTCCGCAAAGCCTCGCTCCACTTTATTAGGAAGTAGTAGGTAGGCATAGCGCAGTACGGTCACCGGCTGTATACCTATACATCCTACCTCCACTTGTGTACCTACGAGATACACACTCAGATTATAGTCTGGGCAACCCCAGCAATGGCAATGAGAACATTCAGAGCCAACACAGTGGTACTCGCAGCCATGGCGATATCTACCAATGCCTTCTGCCGCTCTCCACCTCTCTGCACACCCATCCACCCACACACCACGGGAATGGCAGCCCTATATCGTGCGTGTGTATGTATGTATATATATACATTAATAATAAAAATAAAA
>NW_014040186.1:78989-81557 GCF_001186125.1 Sphaeroforma arctica JP610 | reverse complement strand
GCATATCACATACAGCATGTCCTTACTATCCTCACATACGTGCATATCACACACAGCATGTCCTTACTCTCCCCACACACGTGCATATCACATACATCATGTCCTTACTATCCTTTGACACGGGCATATCACACACAGCAGGTCTTTACTATCCTTTTACACGTGCATATCACATACATCATGTCCTTACTATTCTTTTACACGTGCATATCACATACAGCATGTCCTTTCTGTCTTTTTACACGTGCATATCACATACAGCAATGGCTTGGTGTGGCGGCATGGGCGGGCGTCACAGGCTTTAATGCGGCAATCGCTGGAGATGCTCATTCAGCACCAGCAGCAACAGTTCGGGACGGGAGTGGTGCAGTCGATGGACAGCAAGTCAGCGCCAAATGCACAGGTGAGTGAATAGGCTATGCGGATATGTTTGGGATTGATACTACGTGAGGATATGCCTTGTTTTGTTAAACTATGTGGAGATATGCCTTGTTTTGTTAAACTACATGGAGATATGCCTTGTTTTGTTGAACTACATGGAGATATGCCTTTTTTTGTTGAACTACATGGAGATATGCCTTGTTTCGTTAAACTACATGGAGAAACGCCTTGTTTTGGTAAACTACATGGGGATATGCCTTGTTTTGTTGAACTACATGGAGATATGCCTTGTTTTGTTAAACTACATGGGGATATGCCTTGTTTTGTTAAACTACATGGGGATACGGCTTGTTTTGTTAAACTGCACGGAGATACGCTTTGTTTTGTTAAACGACATGGAGATACGCCTTGTTTTGTCAAACGACATGGAGATACGCCTTGTTTTGTCAAACGACATGGAGATACGCCTTGTTTTGTATGTTATGTTATAGTGCAATGGATCATAAGATACGAAGATGTGGACATGGGTTGTGATGTCCAATCAAACACTTACTTAAATCTTAAATGTACCTTTACTCAAATGTGCGCCGTTTCCAGATCGTATATGTTTTATGTTCTTTGGTAAATACGTGCGATAGTCAGAGTGTGTGTTTCCATAAGATTTAGCATGACCGATCTCCGAGACGCGTTGTGAGATCGCGTTTGCGTATCCATTAAACGTATTTGAATCTGCTATAGATGACTCAATAGTTGTAAATCTACATACACATATATGCGAATACTCAGTTCGAAACAACACCTGTACTTACGAATGAATGGAGAGGCAGATATTGGCTCAGCACTTATTGATGGAAGACTGTTGTCATAGCTATAACTTTAGTCTATATATATATAGACGTATGTACACGCTCGTGTATATGTGCAACATTCCAGGACATGTCTCAAGATTACTTACTGCTTACACGAAACACGCACCCAGATAAACTGTCCTTGCATCGATCAGTATCACATCTGCCATGTCCATATAGCTATTACTATATCAGTATCACACTGGCATGTCCATGTAGCTATTACTATATTAGTATCACACTGGCATGTCCGTATAGCTATTACTATATCAGTTCAGTATCACATCTGACATGTCCATAATAATACTACGTACCTGGATTTTATTTGCCACGGCACAATTATTAGTCTTTCCGTTTACATTGACTCTGTTTATATGGGCATGTCATAATTCAATAATAAACGTTTACTTCTCATATGGCCTGTACCATGCATCATGCAGTCATCGCGTCCACCGTCACAAATGGACACGCAATCGCAGTTTCTGCAACAACTGGCGCAATCCATATCAACCGATAAGGAGAAATCAAATGCTGGGAAAAAGACGCCGGAGACACCAAGGTGTGCCTGAACGAAGTTGATAGTCGCGTATAAACTTGGTTTACCCCGTCTTATCGGTGTTGCGCAGAGACATCCTGAGGTGCATGCTCGTGGTGGTATTATGCGCTCGATAACAAGCAAAATGGGTTAATGCCACAGATGGAAGTTTGGGTATGTGTGGTATAGGTATTGGTCCGAGTAAGTTGAAGTTTGCTCTGGTCTTTGTAAGGGTTATGTGTGGTATAGGTATTGGTCTGAGTACATTGAAGTTCGCTCTGGTCTTTGTAAGGGATATGTGTGGTATAGGTATTGGTCTGAGTAAATTAAAGTTTGCTCTGGTGTTTTTATTAAAGTGCTCAGGCAATCTTCTGCAGCAGATCTCAGATACAAGCGTAATTTGGATGCACGAGTGTTATAGATGTGTAAACCAAATGTGATGCGATCACGCTACCTTCTACTACCGATCTCTACTACATACCACTGCAGAGGTCGTGCGGCTGTAATGAGTGGCATGGGCATGGGATTGAGCACATTGTTCGCCTCTCCGACAGACTCTCCCACTCGGTCAGCAAGTCCTTCCAAAGACGCAAAAAACATACAGCAACAGGTATTACACGCCGAAGGTCTATGTGTATGGCACTTCAGGTATAGGTGGAAAGACGTTGTGTTTGTGTGTTTATATGCGCTCGTGTGTATATTTACATGTTTCTATGTGTCCATGTATGTAGGTTTGCAGGATATTTTAAGTACTTTGCTCGTATAGATATATATATGTGTGTGTGTGTGTGTGTGTGTGTGTGT
>NW_014040186.1:72408-78545 GCF_001186125.1 Sphaeroforma arctica JP610 | reverse complement strand
ACTCTGGCGAAGGTAAGTGCCAACTCCCGACCTCTTATATATATATATATATATATATAGTTATATATGCATGTATTCACTTGTAGGTGTGAATGGCATGGTTATGCACATTCGTTTATAGATATATATGCATGTATTCACTTGTGGGTGTGAATGGCATGGTTATGCACATTCGTTTATAGATATATGTATATATATGTATATTATATATATATATATGTATATCATATATATATATATGTATATATATATATATATATATGTATATATTGGGGAGTAGTGATTCCCACGAATAAATCGCACTCTCGAACCTCTTATCAATGGTGCGTGCATTTTCAATACCTAGTCACGTACATATTCACTGGCCAATAGTCTACACGAAGCTACCTTCTGAATGAAAGACCCGCAACTCCCCTATACTATTCAGGTCCCGAAGTGTCAAGATCACCACTCTACCGCCCACGCCTACACCCACAGCCACACCCGCAACCACGCCGATAGCCACGCCCAAGGAACCCACACCCAGCATTACACCCGTACCTACCACGTCTTCAGCCAATACACTTGACACCCGCACGGTACCCGGTCCTAAAGACTCGGGTGCAGGGCAGGAGCAGACCTTCACCACCTTCATGCACACCGAACGCATTGGTATGAATGATGTCCCAAGTGCTGGCGGGGCGGTGGGGTTGGTTAGTGAAGGAAAGGGGGGTACTCGGGAGGCAGCTAGTGGTGCTGGTGTGGACGGGGAGACCGCGAAAGCGAAGGCGTCGGGCCCGGCCAGAAGTGCGTCTACGCCGAATGAGAAGTAGGTGCATGTCTGTGTTGTCGTTCAAGTGTTTGTGCATATCTGTTTTGTCGTTCAAGTGTTTGTGCATATCTGTGTTGTCGTTCAAGTATTTGTGCATATCTGTGTTGTCGTTTCAAGTTTTTGTGCATGTATGTGTTGTCGTTCAAGTGATTGTGCATATCTGTGCTGACGTTCAGTGTTTGTGTATGTATATGCCCGTGTTAGCCGAATGATAAGTATGTACATACAGGTGCTGACGTTCAGTGTTTGTGCATGTGTATGTCCGTGTTAGTCGAATGATAAGTATGTACATGCAGGTGCTGACGTTTAGTGTGTGTCCATGTGTTTGTGCATGTATATGTCCGTGTTAGTCGAATGATAAGTATGTACATGCAGGTGCTGACGTTTAGTGTGTGTCCATGTGTTTGTGCATGTATATGTCCGTGTTAGTCGAATGATAAGTATGTACATGCAGGTGCTTATGTTCAGTGTTTGTGCATGTATATGTCCGTGTTAGTCGAATGATGAGTATGTACATGCAGGTGCTGACGTTTAGTGTGTGTCCATGTGTTTGTGCATGTATATGTCCGTGTTAGTCGAATGATAGGTATGTACATGCAGGTGCTTATGTTCAGTGTTTGTGCATGTGTATGTCCGTGTATATGTACGTGCTAGTCGAATGATAAGTATGTACATGGAGGTGCTGACGTTTAGTGTGTGTCCATGTGTTTGTGCATGTATATGTCCGTGTTAGTCGAATGATAAGTATGTACGTGCAGGTGCTGACGTTCAGCGTTTGTCCATGTGTTTGTGTATGTATATGTCCGTGTTAGTCGAATGATAAGTATGTACGTGCAGGTGCTGACGTTCAGTGTTTGTCCACGTGTTTGTCCATGTACATGTCCATGTTAGTCGAATGATAAGGATGTACATGCAGGTGCTGACCTTCAGTGTTTGTCCATGCGTATGAGTATGTTGAAAGGTAAGAAGTTGCAAGTATCGACTAATGGTCATATCTGTGGGGTTTAGGGTGTAAGCAGAACGGATGTGTTGCTGGTCATGTCTGTGGGGTTTAGGGTGTAAGCAGAACGGATGCGTTGCTAGTGTAGTTGTAATGAAGGCTATCGTTAATGGTGTCGTTAGTAGAAGTGTGAGACGTTTAACGCATACGAGTCCCAACTGCACCGGCCGCGGGGGCTTACTGAGACGGATACGACCATATGCTATATGCGCTGAGACTATACTGATGGATAGGGTGTAGCCAGATCAAACTACAGGAGAACGTTGCAATAAGCTGTTCGCAGCCGGAATTAAAGTACCTACATGAATCGGAGGTGCTGTTTGTATATAAAGGCGTCTGCTCGTGGCTCGAGAATCGCAGTCGCAATTCGGGTATGTTCATCCGCTCCCCTACACTTGTGCCAATCCTAATCCCATTCCAGCAATAGTAAAATCGGGGCCACGGAATTGGCACTCCTAGCTCAACGGGTCAAAAAAGCATCGACAAACCCCACACCCACACCCGCCGTCTCTGAGCCCTCCTCGCCCACGGTGCAAAAACTGACTTCCAGAAGGTGCGTATGACAGCAGTCGCTTGTTGTGTGTTTCGTGTATTGTTATATAGGTAGGCGCATTTAAATGTCAAGTTTAAACTCTTTTTTGTGTGTATCTTGTTGAAACCATATTCGTTTCAAACCCAAATATGTGAATGCATGGATGTATGTGTATGCCTTTGTAACGTATGTTAGACACTCATTCATGGAAGTGCATTCCTACAACCATACTCGCAGTTGTCCATATACACCCACACTCGCAGTTGTCTATATACACCCACACTCGCAGTTGTCTATATACACCCACACTCGCAGTTGTATATATACACCCACGCTCGCAGTTGTCTATATACACCCACACTCGCAGTTGTCTATATACGACCACACTCGCAGTTGTCTATATACAACCACACTCGCAGTTGTCTATATACACCCACACTCGCAGTTGCCTATATACAACCACACTCGCAGTTGTCTATATACAGCTACCCCAATTCCTATGTCCTATCGAGTGTGTACGCAAACACTTCTGTTCGCATCGGAGAAACGGAAGGTACGAAGGAAAGTGGACTAAGCTGTTGATGTACCGAACACATACATGACCTAGCTTCATATCATCCTACTCTACCCTCAAGCACCAATATCAATTGGCTCTTGTAGTTAATCTAATCCTGTACAATCTTCCCGTGCTATTGCGCGGGCTTTCGTATGGCTCTAGTTACCCGAGGTTGCTTAGCTACCAATTTATTGACTCACAATGATACAATGCGACCTATCGACACACGGCAATGAACAGAACGTGCTGTTTCAATGAATACATCTCCTCACGCGCATGTTTCGTTTAAGTACTTGCCTGATTCCGATCACATACTGACCTGCCGTGTGGGGATTTGTACAGTTGGAGCCATCCAACACAGCCTATAGTAGACCTTGGTGCATAACGTACATAGAACACAGCCTATAGTAGACCTAGACCTTGGTTTTTACTTACATAGCAGGTATCCCCTTAACTCAACGCCTTTTGTTACTCTATTGTTATCCACTCGCCGCAGTGACAGTGATTACACGCTCTTGGATCAGATTCCCGAGGCTCGGCCCCTGAAGCAAACCAATAGGGCGACCAAAGATGGACCGCTGACACCGGAGGGTGTACCGACGGGTGCAAATGCCCATTCTAATCTCGATAGTACGAATTTGCATCTACACACCACATCCAATTCTGCGACGTATTTCAATTTCAGCTTTGGGCGACATGGCACGCAGGGTATGGCCCTGGAGACTGGCGCGCTATCTACCGCCGGGACTGCTGTAGGTAGGTGGGGCTGTTGTAGGTGGGGGGGGCTGTTGTAGGTAGGTAAGGCTGTTGTAGGTAGGTGCTGCAGCTGAATACTAGTGAGTTCGTGGCATTGAAATGTGCAGTTTCTATGGGATTTTGGTGAAGTAGTCTGGTCATTCACCCAAATAAATTCTTGTGGGGATTGTTTTCTGATTATAGATGAGTCTCATTTCAAATCGCGTGCTTGCTGAGGATATCTGTCAGTGGTTTTGCTATCGTCATTTTATTGTTTGTGAGTGGTTTTTTATAGTCATTTTATTGTCTGTCAGTGGTTTTCTATAGTCATTTTATAGGCAAATATAGCTCTGGGTACGTTTATTTATAGTCTTCTCATTTATCGGCTGTACATATTTCACTCTAGCAGAGGGGATGATGGCGCAGGGCCAACACCAGCAACAACAACAACAGAATCAACAACAACAACAACAACAACAACAACATAATCATCAACAACAACAACAACAACATAATCATCATCAACATAATCAACAACAACAACAACATAATCATCATCAACATAATCAACAACAACAACAACAGAATCAACAACAACAACAGAATGCGCTACAGCCGCACACAAAGACGCAGCAACCTATGCAGGAACCACACGATTCATCACAGCAACCTATGCAGGAACCACACGATTCATCACAGCAATACTACCAGTCTAAGCACCAACCACTGCCACAACACCAACAACACGAACAAACCCAACAAACCGAACAAAGGCCAAGGGAGGCGGAACTAGTGCAGGAGGCTGAGATGAGACACGAGCTGTGGCTGGACTATGAGACGCGCATGGAGCACTTGATCATTGCGCTGACCTCACTGGAGTCACAGAACGACATGCTGGCAGCCGAGCTGAGCTTAGAAACGTACATGAAGGACAGGCACGCCATGCAGGTGGGGCGACTGCGACGGGATATCATGCGCACCAAGGTGAGGAGTAGCACAGCTGCAGAGGGTCTGGATGGTGTTGAAATGGTGTACAGCTGCAGTGTCTTAATGGTGTTAAAATGATATACAGCTGTAGAGTGTCTTGATGGTGTTGGTAATAATATACAGCTGCAGAGTGTCTTGATGGTGTTGGTAGTGATATACAGCTGCAGAGTGTCTTGCTGGCGTTGGTAATGATATACAGCTGCAGAGGGTCTTGATGGTGTTGATAATGATATACAGCTGCAGTGTCTTGATGGTGATGGTAGTGATATACAGCTGCAGAGTGTCTTGATGGTGTTGATAATGATATACAGCTGCAGAGAGTCTGAATGGTGTTAAAATGGTGTACAGCTGCAGAGTGTCTTGATGGTGTTGATAGTGATATACAGCTGCAGAATGTCTTGATGGTGTTGGTAATAATATACAGCTGCAGAGGGTCTTGATGGTGCTGGTAACGATAGACAGCTGCAGAGTGTCTTGATGGTGTTAAAATGATATACAGCTGCAGAGTGTCTTGGTGGTGTTGGTAATAATATACAGCTGCAGAGTGTCTTGATGGTGTTGACAGTGATATTATGGCATTTGTTCTGTGTCTGTATTGCGTTCCGGCGCGGTATGTGGAGAGTGTATGGGCCTGAGTGGTGTAACGTTTTAGGGTTAATTGTACATAGTGCTGAGTGGTGTAACGTGGTCAGTGTGTGTTGCTTGTGTGCCTATTGCATGTATAAGGGGTCGGCAACTGATTTTACATAGTGCCGAGTGGTGTAACGTGGTCAGTGTGTGCTGCTTGTGTGCCTCTTACATGTATAAATGGTCGGCAACTGATTGTACATAGTGCTGAGTGGTGTCACGTGGTCAGTGTTCGTTAGATGCGTGCTGCAGGCTATGGCAGATACCTGGTTTAGCAATCGTGTGCATGTGCATAAACAAAACACGCATACAATCAGTGCGGAGGGTGCTCTGGGACTAGCGTCCACGTGTTTTGGAGTACCCCCGGCAATAGCGCTGGATACTTGTGCCATGATCGCTGCGTTCAGTACGTCCCGAGTATGAGTGTGTGTACATATGCCTAACAATACACATGTCCACATGCCACATGTATGCACTCTTGCCTATGCTCACGGATGGGTATATATATCATATATCTTGACACCCGGCGCAGGTGATTGACCACGAATACAACGCACACATCGACAACGTGCGCAAGGAAGTGAACGTGCTGCAAGACGCGTACGACAAGCTGTCGCACGAGTTTGCGCTCAGGAAGGCCCAATTTGAAACGTATGAAACGCAGATGAAGGCCCAGATGAACCAATACCATACGGAAAACCAAACATTGCTTGCCAATGCTAATCTCGCCCTGGAGATGGAGCAAGTGCAGACGCAACGGGCGGTAAGGCGTGTGGGTTTGCACGGTGTGTACTATATATATATTTATATATATACATATATATATATATATATACATATATACATATATATATGTGTGTGTGTGTGTGTGTGTGTGTGCGTGTGCGTA
>NW_014040186.1:67489-71678 GCF_001186125.1 Sphaeroforma arctica JP610 | reverse complement strand
CACTTCATATGTGTAGCATTATATTTAGGTTCATAGTTGGACTTGAGGCTTGTAACGGATTGTGTGTCTACATGAAATTCTCGTCACATCGTACTCCCATGTGCGTAGTTGTTACTAGACTTTTCATTACGTGAACCGTCTGAATGTCCTGATCGACTGGAGTAGATTCGCGCTTCTATCTGTGTGGTTGCTATGACAACATGACTATCGCAACACCCTACCATCCAGTCTACCACCGCTCATGCACATGGGCCTTATGCTCACCCATACACACGGCACCTCACTATCCATGAACGTAATACTCACCACCATACACGGGGCACTGTTCTCGAATAGTCCCAGGCCTAGCTGTGGGTTGTACTTGCTACCCAAGACGAAACCAAACACACACACGCATACCTACACAGGGATGCATACCTACACTGGGATGCATACCTACACTGGGATGCATACCTACACTGGGATGTATACCTACACTGGAATGCTTACCTTCACTGGGATGCATACCTACACTGGGATGAATACCTACACTGGGATGCATACCTACACTGGAATGCATACCGACACTGGGATACATACCTACACTGGAATGCACACCTACACTGGGATACATACCTACACTGGAATGCATACCTACACTGAGATGCATACTTACACTGAGATGCATACCTACACTGGGATGCATACCTACACTGGGATACATACCTACACTGGGATGCGGGTGCATGCAGCGTGTTTCTCAGGGTTAAGCCTTCTGAGTGAGTCATTGCAATGAGCATTGAAAACGAATGGGGCGATGCAGTGCATGTCAGCCTGAACCAGCAGCAGCCAATGTATGTGAACGCTGTATATACCAGAATGTCTGTTTGGGCAGTGGGGTTTGATACGTGTGAACATGCATACCTATGTAGTATATGAATACATGCACACTTATATAGTATATGAACACATGCATACCTATGTAGTATTATGAATACATGCATACCTATGTAGTATATGAATACATGCATAACTATGTAGTATTTGAATATATGCCTTCCAACATTCATCTCTGGCTACCCGTCATATACTCCCTCTTCCCTTGCCATTGGTAGACCGAAGCCAAAGAAGAGCTGGAGCGATCGTACGCTGACAATGTGGTGCTCCTGAGTCGCGCCAAGACGCTTTCCACACGCGATGTTGCTTACCGAGAATTAACGGGACAGGTAATATCTGCGCACATGCTAGTGTATGTTGTCATTGAAAATGTTGTCATTGGAAAGCCTGTATAGCTACATGCTAGTGTATGTTGTCACTGGAAAGCATGTAGAGCTACATGCTAGTGTATGTTGTCATTGGAAAGCATGTATAGCTGCATGCTAGTGTATGTTGTCATTGGAATGCATGTATAGCTCTGTGGCAGTAAGCATGCCAATAACTCCATATATCTCGTACATAGAAAATATGTTCACTTTGGTTGTTGAATCTCTTACTTAATCTGCAACATTCTTGCGATAAGTATATGCAACAGTCACGTAGGGTAGTGACGAATGCTTCCTCCTTGTATATGTGTGTTGTTGTTGTATGGGTACCATGGTTGCCCTCCACTCCGGAGGTGCTTCACTGCCACCGCCAGATTGACCGCAGCAACTTATGCCGTTAACGGCTGTCAGCGTTTGACAGAGACATGCGGCCTATTGGCGCGCAGCCTGTCTGGGTTGCCTGACACACACCTGGTACGCTCTGCCAGACCAGAGGACTAATGGCGAGTGGACTAATGGTGGATTGGCCACTTTTGCTATTGCTATTGCCGTCCCAACAGATACACATACTCAAGGAAGAGATTGAGAGCAAGAACCAACGACTGCGCGAGATGGTGCATCTGGAGAAGGAAATGGCCGAGAAGGAGACAAGCGCTCACAACCAGGAACTACTACTGAACACGTGCATGGCGGTAAGTGGCAGGATACTCTACTACCAAGTACGGCTATACGATATATACTATTTACGGCTATATGATATAACCTATTTGCGGCTATATGATACATCCTATTTACGGCTATATGACATAACCTATTTACGGCTAGATGATATAACCTATTTACGGCTATGTGATATATCTTATTTACGGCTAGATGATATAACCTATTTACGGCTAGATCTATCCTATTTACGGCCATATGATATATCCTATTTACAGCTATATGATATATCCTACTAACGGCTATGTGATATACCCTATTTACGTTTATGTGATATATCCTATCTACGGCTGTATGATATAATCTTTGTGCATATATATATATCATGGAAGACTTAATTGTGCTACTTAAAACCGTTGCCATAGTTTCCGTCGACTTATTTGTCTTACAACCGTCGCCATGGTTTCCATAAATACTTGTTGGTGTTAAATATACCCGGGAGTCGCCCAACTATCAGCACACAAACAGTACTACGATGAATTATCTAAGCCGATGACTCTTACGTTTTATGGTTGCTAGGAAACGGAGAGTTACAGACGTAAATACAATCATGCGCAATCGGCGCTACAGGACCGAACTGCTGTCAATCAGCATCTGCGGACTATGCTAGGTGAGCTGATTGTCTCATTTGTTTGAATATAATGTACTTGTACTTGTGATGTTTGTATTGTTGGCGTGTTTAATCAGCATCTGTGGGATTATGATAGTTTCAATTTTGCCTATACTTATTATATTTGTATATATGATGCTTGTATTGCTGGCGTGTTTAATCAGCATCGGTGGACTATGATAGGTTTTCATTTGCCTGAATATAATGTATTTGTACTTGTGTTGTTTGTATTGCTTGCCTGTTATCTCGGGATTGGATCAGTGGTCAGTCGTTTCTGTGTGTCGTACATACATCAGAACACTATTACTGTGTATTTACGTATATTTAAAAGCGTTTACGTGAAACTAGACGCTATATGCCACTTGAAGGGAGGTATACTAAATGCATGCCATGCATTGCTATATGTTTGTATAAGACGTATACATGTAATAATTAATGATCTCGGAATTTATTCAGATAAATACCAAACTATGTGCGTATCATATAGATAATTGCGTAGAAATGACATACTCAGAATCATATGTATGTCAACTAACATCATGCACAAGCATATATAGTACCAAGTATCATACAATGAACACGATATACTTGTACGTCATAGTGTGTGCAGACAACGTCTCGACACTAGCTTGATATATCAATCACACCCCATCTGCAGATCAGCAAACGCAACTCAACGAAGATCAAGCCAAACTTCTGAAGGACGTGAGAGCCTCTTCCGAAACACAAAGTGCCATACTGCAGGAGAAGTATACGGCCATCAAGGCTGCCAACTACGCCATGGAGAGTCGCTTGTTGGAACTCTACATACACCACGAACAACCAGGTATACTTGCTGAACAGCCTACGCGAGTGTACAACCGTTGATGAGTATTTGCAGGCACCTTACACTACTGTAGGTATGCTCTTGTCATTGATGACATCTAGCACCACCGAAGCTGTCATACTCATGGGGCTACCACCAATCATGTGCGTTTGTATCCATGGTCAGGCATGATCGTCCAACTGACAATTTATGTGCATATATACATGTTGTTGTGTATGTATATACACCGGTAGAGAGGTGTTGTTGTGTATGTATATGAACCGATAGAGAGAAGCAATCCTGTGCGTTTGTATCCATGGTCAGACATGATCGCCTAACTGACAATTTATGTGCATAAATACGTGTTGTTGCGTATGTATGTGCACCAATAGAGGGGGGGCATTCTGTGAGTTTGTCTCCATGGTCAGGCTTTATCGCCCAACTGACAGTCTATGTGCATATACACGTGTTGGTTGTTGTGTATGTACATACACCGTTAGAGAGGGGTGCCCAGTTGGTATATTCTAATGTGCGATATGATGAACACCCTGTATGCGCTATCCCCTGTAGACTCGTATCAGTGATCCAACTTTCTCCTGCCCACTCAACCCAACAGACGGCCCAGTTCTGTTGAATCCTGTAGGCTCGGAAAAAAACAGACCCAGGGCAAACACTACCAGCACAACCACCACGCAAGGACAAGGACACTTGGCTGGCAACACTCTCACCCCGCTGAAAAGCGGATGAGTGTATATATAAAATTATGTTTACATATAGTTGTATACAATTGTCCGTGTATGTTATATGATATAT
>NW_014040186.1:59358-63566 GCF_001186125.1 Sphaeroforma arctica JP610 | reverse complement strand
TGTACGTATATATATTTTATGTGTGTGTGTTTGTGTTTGTTTGAGTGCGTGTATGTAATATATATATATATGTTTGTATGTATGTGTATATATTTATATATATGTGTGTGTTTTGTATGTATCTGTGTATGTATAGAACTTTTTGTATGTATATATTGTTTTCATTGTCATATGTATTTCGGAATCAGGTTTGGCGTTTTATGCTTTCTGTGATACCCCAAGGGTTTTATTATACATAGGGTTTTTTATATATGCGCATTTCCGTGACAGGGATACAATCTCTCCTTGGCTATTTTAGACAAGGCTGTAACGGTAGTGATGATTCAGTATGTTTGAGCCTTTTCATGCCTATTAAACTTGCACCGGTGGTGCTTCAACCTTCTTTATGCATGATTTTTCGTTTTTCGCATTTTGGCATTTCGATACAATAAATATTCATGCCTATATTAAACTTGCACCGGTGGTGCTTCAACCTTCTTTATGCATGATTTTTCGTTTTTCGCATTTTGGCATTTCGATACAATAAATACAAACCAAATATGTAACGAGAACCCTAAGCAAATAGCGAACTCCCGTCTACTACTCTAATTCGTGGTGTTGCATCAATTACATACGTAGTTTTTTAGTATTGATTGACAATTTTTTGTAATGTGACGCCGAATATGTAGGTCTGATTTAGGTGTAGGTGGATTTATTTACTAGTTACTTAAACAGCAATGCACTCAGAGGCAATTGAGCTGCCAGAGTTGGCGAAATCGTCAGCGCAGCACCCGTTGAGGCACTCGTTGAAGGATAATGGTGTTACAGTTTCGTAATCAACGATGTCACAGTATGCCGAAACCACCTCATCGTTACAGTTTTCTTTGTAGTTTACAGACTCGGAGCAAGCTGTGTGTGTGTAAATAAATAGTAAGAAAAAGAGAAATAGCATACATTACTACCAGCAATTGAAATAATAAGAAAGGGAGAAACTCAAATTGATACATCCAAAAGACATACTACTTACGTGCACAAACGAGGTCGTCGTTCAAAACACCGCCAGAGAACCCTGCGAAATACCCGGAACTACCAGCCAACTTTGCTTCTGTGGGACCAAACCCAGCATTACAGCTGAAAGAAAGACCGCTACCATCAACGTTAAGTAAGCAGACTGCGGAAGCGAAGGTGCCGTTTTCAGCAGCTAGACCAGATGAGATTGGGGTCTCGACGGTACATTGGCGTAGGTTCGCGGGGCACCCATCACCCTTATCGTCTTCGGGGTAGAAGAAAGCGCATGGTTGGCACACAGGGGACAAGATACTTGTCTTGGCGTATCCAACGCTACAGCTATCGTGCGGCCCTAACTGGCATGAAGGTACACCATCGGTAGAGCAAGTGCTATTAGCCTCAGGGCAACCCGGTGAAGGTGGGCAGGGAAGACACTTGCCGTCCTTGACGTAGGCTTTGCTTTCCTTGGCAGCCCTGCAGTTGGTAAGGAAGAAGTCCCAGTTCATGCCAGATTGAACAATAACCTCATCAGTCAGAAGTCCGGCTCCAGATAGAATAGTGGGCATGTCGGCGGCGGTGCTTGCGACCTTGTCGACATCCTTAGCCTTGCAGAATTCTACAAGGATGTGTGTCTGGAATTCGGATCCGGAGGCTTCGGTTCCATTGCTCACGTACATGTTCTCTACGTGGAAAAGGTCCTGTGAGAGTGAAAGTAGGGAAGACACATCAAACAAGTACCAGGCAGCCATTTCGTAGTCTAGACTAACACCAACTACAAACTCAACGTAACCTCCATCATCGCAGAAGTGAGGTGTGTTGGAAGCTTCGGGTCTGTCGTTCCATAGAGGTGTGAAGTAAGGTGTGTTGATAACGACAGGTGGGAAGGGAAGAGACTCTTGTGGGTGAGGACGTGAGGGCGCCTCTTGGTGAAACTGGTAGTCATCGTCATCGTCATCTCCCTTGAGGTCAACTTCTACTACTTCTACTTCTTCTTTATCATCCTCATCTTCTCCCTCGGGCTCGATGAATTGAGGAACGGGCTCAACAAGACCGGCAAGAGGGTCGGTGATATCACGTCCCCACTTGTCTTGCATGTCTCTGTTAAAGCCCCATACATTGTATCCCTCGGCGTTGAAGCCATCAGCGTCGTAATCACCACCCTTTATTGCCAGATAGGCATATTTTCCGCCGTTTACCGCAGCTGAGGCCACGTAGGCGCTAGCGGCCACTAGAACTACAGTACTGAACTTTCCCATTATGATTTGATTGACCACGATCTTTGAATGATGAAGTGTGCTTTCCCTATGGTTCTGCTCCTGCTATATATATTCGGGCGTTGCGCATTCAGTATTCTGTTTATTTCTTGCCTGTCCACCACTCCGCCCAGTCCAGCCTGTCAGGCTATGGGAAATATAAAAATTGATATCTTGTTTGGTAAACACGCAGCAATCAGAAAGTACCGACTAATATGTAGATGATTGGATTGTTTCCTTCACAACCACTTAAAGCCAATAGAAAATCACTCTCCAGAAAAACAAATTCACAGTTGCTACATAAATATATAGTAAACAACCAATGATATTGTCGATGAAATTTAGCCTGAACTCTGAAGTTGTTGTTTTTTTTCTTGGTGTTAATAGATGTATTTTTTTTTTCAAGTAAAAGTAAATACAAACACAACTATTGTTTTTATTTTTTAAATAAAAAAACATAAAATACATATTTATGTAAATAGTTTTAAAAAGATACCTGCTGAGCCTGGACCCTGGACCCTGGGCCCTGGGCCTGGGGGCTGGGGCCCTGGGTAGTGAGACGTGGGCTGTTGCCTCACTCTTGTGCTTGTCGGCCACTCGGCCGTGGGTCAGTGGGACTGGGCCACTGGGCTGGTGAGCCTACTGGGGGCGGTTGGCTGTTGTGAGTCTGGTTTTAATACTGTATTCATTTATTTTATATACTGTTTGTTTTTTTTGTTTTTTTTGTTTTGCTGTCATCAGTAGCAGGACTCTAAACAGGCATCGAATTTAAAACAAACATTTCCAGACTAAATTGAGTTTATTTTATATACTACATAGCAAAATAAAATAAACTGAAGATGTAGTAAAAGGACCAAGGTTGGGCTCTTCTCTCTCAGTCTCTCGAGAATATCTATTTTTAAAGAAAATACAGCCTGCTGACTACTCTTCATTTGTTTTTAGAAAAAATAGTAACTGGCTGCTACATAGTAGAGAGAAACTTGTTTTTTTTGGTTTATTTTAACTGGTGGACAATCGAGCCAGAGGCTGTCCAGAGCCAAGACGCCCAGACGACCACCAGAAGTCCATCTTTAAAAAGAAGACCTCCTTTGGGCGTATCTTTAAAAAAAAGACCACCGTAGGGCGTAGGCCGTAGTGCGTAGTTCCGAAAGCAACAAGCTAAAGTAAAAAAGTCTCCAAATTTTATTTAGAAAATGGTTCCAGGTTCATTCGTACGATGCCACGCATGCGCTATATCGGATACTTTTCTGCCTTCTCGTTGTGTACATCGTGACTACATGCCAGTTGCCACAAACATTCACAGTTTCGAGAGAATATTTGCCCGTCCACTCGCTCGAGAGATAGACGTGTTCGCCTTCGACATAAAACAGAGTTCTGCGTGTCGGATGCCAGCTTGCCAACGTACCACAGCTCTAATTATAAATACTTCGCCTGCTGTCGGTGGTGGGACAGCACGCCGTTAATTATGATTACCTTTCCGCGTGTGTTCAATATAGTATGATCTTATTGTGGCCTGAGGGTACGTTATTATTATTGTGGATACAGTCTCGACGAAAATCAAGTGCGCGTGGAGTCCAATCTCAAACAGACCTGTAGACACAATCGCGGTCAAGTACAATGTGCTATTAAACCATGACCCCCAAATAGATAAAACAATATTATACCTGATCCAGTGATCGGACTATTGTCTGGTGAGAAATGAATATTACATTTAACATCATTTAAAAGCGCTTTCCCCACGACCACAATCTACAGAGAGGTCAAAACTGACAGCAGATTGCATTCTGAACTTCAATTAGCATCATTAGTTAGAGCACTATTGTTGACTCATTCCATACTGACTGATACTCTCGTTTATTCTTATATAAGAATATATATATGCACATGTGTGCAAAAATGTTTTTTAAGTGTATATATATATGTGTGTGTGTGTGTAATATATATACGTATATACCTATACATATTATA
>NW_014040186.1:53174-54566 GCF_001186125.1 Sphaeroforma arctica JP610 | reverse complement strand
TATATATAAATGCAAATAGAGATATCAAACTATATGCATTCTTGATCAATTGTATTCATATATATGCACATAATGATCAATTTTTATCATCAGCTGCTTACTCGAATACATAGTAGGGTTGAGTATTAGCGGCATGTGTGGCACATGTTAAGTCATGAAAGCACAGTCTAAAGCACTACACAAACACAGTATTGACATATACCTGTCTATGAATTCCCTTTAATATGGACCCGTATATCATGAGTTTGGCTGCAACTATGTAATCAATCCCGCCATTTCTACTAATAACATTTCTAAGCTTATCTTCGAGTACCCGTTCATTTCTACTGTAGATCGTTTCTGGATACGTATACGAGGAGCACGCTCGTTGGCCAGTCAGGTGACCTGGCCCCAGCCCCTCAGAGTATACCACAACCAACGCCTATATCCGGTAGGTAGTGTTGATATACGTATTAGCGGTATTTATGGTTACAGTTCATGGGCGTTCCAACAAACATAAACGAGGTCTCTTTGTACTTCACTGTGTCGGAATCGGCGGTAGTGTTCCTAGATTGAGTATTCGGTGGATCGGCCCCTAAAGCACATGACCAGGCCAACCCCATCCCACAGACGCGGCTGTTGTGTAGGTAGTGGTCGCTGAACTCGCGCCTCATGCTCAGTATCCCCCATGCGCAACACGCTGCACGCAATAACGCCTACAAATACGGTTATCTTGCAAGGCTTGGCACTATTCCCGCTCTCTTTTAATCCCTATACAGACGGCCTGGGAGACTAAAAAGCCCTTCAGCTATGGGTGGCTTGTAATTCAATGCAGTTGTCGTTTTCCTTTCTTGTCCACCCAGCAAACACTGTGCAAGAGCCGCTGAGATCCAAAGTGTCGGATAAGCGCGGGTTTTCTGGGGTGAGTTTTGACCCGGCGCTATCAGACCAGTCTGAGGCCACGCTCGACACCACTGCGTTTGTCAAGACGCCGAGCAAATCCCAGTCAACTTCACAGAAGCTGTCATCGGCTGAAGCAACAGCCCTGTTAGAAGAGAAGGAAAACAGTCGGAAGTATGTTGAGTGACAGGGACGAGAAAGTCCGTGTTCAGAATATGCACTGATGTGTGTGTAGAAGTACTGGGGGCACTGAGAAATGGCTTATATGTTTCATATCGGGAGGGTATATGTTGTGTGACTGCCCCCGCTCTGTATGCATAGGTTCATCCTTCTGCAGCATACGGGTTTGTTGGTAGAGAATGGGGGTTATGTGCCAGTGAATTGGATATTTATATATATATATGTATATATATATATATATATATATATATATATATATATATATATATATAGTATATATATATATATATATATATATATATATAAAAAGTATATATGCATATATATATATAT
>NW_014040186.1:49931-53086 GCF_001186125.1 Sphaeroforma arctica JP610 | reverse complement strand
AAAAGCGATTGTAGTAGGGCAATCGTTAGATCCTTATGACCCTAAAACCTGACCGTTTTGCATCGGTATTTTTCTTGTTTTCTTTTTTAAATACAGATACGATCTACTGAAATGGCTGATTCATGATCTGTATAAGTACGGTAGTCCAGCGCATAGCCTTGAGGAGTTTTCTTTCTACTTGGCACAATCTTTTGGTAGGGGCTTATAAACGTGCGCGTGTGCATTTGCGTATGTATCATGCTGTGTGTGCGTGCTGAAAACGTACACGTGTGTGTGTGTGTATGTGTTTTTAAATGAACATGTGAACGTGTGTGTGTCTATATGTGTGTCCAATTGATAATGTGCGCGTGTGTGTGCCTGTTTATAGAGTGCGCATGTGTGTGCCTGTTTATAGAGTGCGCGTGTGTGTACCTGTTTATGTAGTGCGCCTGTACTTTATAATATACTGTCTACAGTGTACGTGTATACATACACTGTACCAGTTTTGGTTTTAGGGTTTTGCATACATTTGGGTTTTAGGGTTTTACATACTTTGGGTTTTAGGGTTTTACATACATTTAGGTCTTCTACATGGAGACCTCTCCGTACCTACACAGACAGACGTGGCACACATATACTCACTCTAGCACCTTTGAAGAACCCCCATGCCCCATATGAGTGACTCGGGGGAGGGGTTGTAGGAATAAAGTTGGATTAGATATTGTCACCTGACTTTCCTTGTGGCACCGTTCGACGCAGGCAACCATGAAACATCGATCCGTCTCGCCCCAACAGGATTCTTCCTCATTACTGGTCGGAATACCGAGTTTGTGAGTATGTTTACCTATTTGTGCTCGAGTGGTTGATTCTGCGAGTTCCTTGTTTTTGCACCTACGCTTTCTAGGGTACCAGCAGTCCTACGATGACAGTTGTGGTGCTATTTGTCTCGTATATACATGGGTACTCATCCGAACCGCTTGACCACAACAGATGTGGATAAGAGCGTCAACATGGATAGGCTGGCGCGCGTTCGGAAACTGGCCATCGTATGTAATGCATGTACACTATTCGATGTTCTCGTTTGCTGGTACATTCACTTGCACACACACTCAAACCAATGCATAGGGGGTAGTTTCATCGTGCATTCGACACGTGACACCTTAAACTCGGAGCGGTGATGTGGCGATGCATGTTATTACGGACTGTATGTATAGGTATATACTCGTTTAGACATTGGCCCTCAGATTAATACCACTGACACGCACTCAATACTTCGGTCGGCTGTTTCCCTTGTGTTGCCTTTACTACAGAAAATCATCAAGGGATTCGCCGATCTCGACTATGCGGAGGCGAAGATCGCAGAGATCCAGCTCCTTAAAGAACTATATGCGCGCCCTCTCAGACATTTATGCCAGGTATGTCAGTCGAGCACACTCACCTAAGCACAATGGTCTGCCACTCAGCGTTAAACGCTTTGAATATAGCGCGGCAGTAGTTCCCTTCGGGGCATTGTCTTCAGGAGGCGTTATTTAGCATGTTTTTAACATATGCGTTGTCATTGTTCGAAGCCATGGTTTGGCATATACATCGCCATTGTCGGGGCGTTTGATGTTGCAGATGTGGCTATTTAGCACCACCTAGTGTACCGTTTGAAAGCCACCTCCTAAAAACACTGCTGTTGGTAGTAGACATTGGGCTAGTACGATCGAGCCGTATTACCAATTGAACCCATCTGCAATTGTTCCATGCACGAATACCTCGACATTCAGTGGCACAGCCCAAAATATGCAACAGCGCTACATCTTCACCTTGTCATGGATGCTATATGGTACACTTGTAAGCCTGCCGTGCACCGAGGTCTCATATGACGCGCTCTTGTTGCTGCATGCACTGTCCGTAGGTTCCCTATGCGATAGGCTTTGCTATATTCTTCTTTGGTGGGGATCTGAGTTGCATCTACCTCGGAATTATAACCGGTGGCTTTAATAGCCTGGTGCTGGGCTTGCAGTCGTACGGGTGAGTACCAGACTAATCTCTCGAATTTGTCCACACACGCTATATTCGCTGGCAGTAGTTATCATAACTCGCGATGTGTAATAACAGACCCAACTACTTGTGTCTGGGGCATTCTGCACACTTTCATACAGTTGTGTGTGTGTACACCCGTGCATGTACAGTTGGGTGTATCGTTCGTACTGAACCCTCGTGACATACTGAGCTCTACCTGTGCTCCAGCTCTGCTGCCCGTGTGTCATGGGGCTGACATCGATGCATTGGCCCACAGCCCAATGTCGGCAGATCCATTAGATGTTTAACTGATGTACCAATACCCTATTGCGTAGCGGATCGTACCTACACACTTGCTCCGTTGCTTGACGACCAAGGTCCGAACGCCTGGCGTCTTCCTGCTACAGCGCACGTGTTCATACGTTTTTTTTTAAGAGTTTCATAGTATCACTGTGCGGGGTTTTCTTCTTCCTTTCAGCGCTTCCATTCTGGTGTGCCAAGATGATTGCAACTGGGCAATCTATATACACACTCTCTGTATATCGCCCCAGTTGCTGTTACCATTGTCTTCGTTAGCCTTATTCGCCATTTGCGTTGCTCTCCGCTCCTTCTCATCCCCACAGATACCTCCAGTCTATTGAGAAACTGACGACCTTCGTCTGCGCCTTTATCGCCGGTCTCTGGTGCTCCTTGTTTGTCTATTTAGGTGAGATATATGTCCTGTCGTTCAATGACTTGTCTGTGATTTCTTCTTTTCTAACTTAGTATTGATCTAATCCTTTTTTCTTTATTTGTATGTGCTGGTACAGTCTGCAGCTGACCACTACACCTGTCCTCGATTTCTGCATTTGTATATATTTGCTTGTTTCTTCGTTTGCACTTAGTATTGATTTGATCCTTTCTACTTTGTTTGTATGTGCTGGTACAGTCAACAGCTGACCACTACACTTGTCCTCGATTTATGTATTTGTATATCTTTGAGGTTCCTGATCGGTTTACGCCATGTTGCCCTCACTACAGTCCACCCGCGACACTCCATCCACCGAACATCCACCAAGGCAGCCTCAGTAATGCACCTGCCCCCTATCTCATCCTCTCCCTCACATATCCCCATATACCCCCCCACACACCTATCCCATATACCCTCCCCCCCACACACCCATCCCATA
>NW_014040186.1:12987-49911 GCF_001186125.1 Sphaeroforma arctica JP610 | reverse complement strand
CCCCTAACACACCCATCCCACTATAACCCCTCCACACACACACCCATCCCATATACCCTTACCCCACACACCCATCCCATATGCCCTCCCCCCACACACCCATCCCATATACCCCACCCCCCAACACACCCATCCCATATACCCCCCTACACACACACCCATCCCATATACCCCCCCCACACACACCCATCCCATACACCCCCCCACCACACACACCCACTACACTCAGGATGGCAGACGAGCGGGTGCAGCTTTAGCTTAGCCCTGGGCAGCACCGCCTTTTTCTTTCCCGGTGTGACCATCTCGTTCTCAGTGCTGGAGATGGTGTCGGGGCTGCTCTCGGTCGGTGGAGTTCGGTACACCTACTCTCTGGTAGTGGGTCATATGTTGGCCGTGGCTCTGATGTTCGCTGCATATCTCATATTCTTCTTCCAGGAAGTCGAAGGTGTGAGCAGTTGTGTGTGCCTTCTATTGTAGTACGCTGTGTATGCTGCGAATGGCTTGGCTGTATACCTATCCTGCCCTTGTGGTGGAAATTGATCGTTGCTTTGTTTTTCGAACTTCAAAAAAACAACCCGATGCGCAGTATCATATGTATCTGGAATTACAATGTTCGTCGTCTAAAGGCCTTGCCCGGTGAAGTAAAGCCCACTCGCTTGCCTTTGCATCAACGTACTTTCGTACATAGTCGCGCATTGACTATCTGAACAGATATTTAATTGGCCCATCACACGTACCATAGATGCGTAAGTGTGGGACAAGGTGTGTTACGGCGCACCTTTCTCTTTTCCTCCCACTGCCTACGCGTTTTTATATACTCATACCGTTACTCACACCCTTGATTGTGTCTCTCTCTCTCTCTCTATCTCTCTATATATATATATATACATATAAATATATAGTAGGGGCAGTATTTGATCCTTGTGAAAATGCCGTAATATCGATGCACCGGGCCTATCGTATCCCCGCGTACGCGCTGCTCTATCCGGCCGCAATTCTGTGCTACAACATTCCGCCGAGGATGTACCTCCCATTCTTTGTGGTGCAGTTCTTCACCTGTTTGGTCATCCAGGTGTGGTTATGTGCATTGCCATGTGTTAAGTTTGTTGATAGCAAGTGTGGGCATACGCGTACGGCTCCGCCGGTCTACCAAGGCGGTGGGCTTAAAATAGACTTCTGTAGTGAGTTTCGTGTTCAAATTTGGAGTAGCGTTGCGTGCATGGACCTTCCGTTAAATTAGAAACGTGGTGGTTTATTCCCAAAGCCGTAAAGTATACATCCACCTGTCTATCAGCACTTTCTGGTGCACCCTCTCACACACAGAGTCAGTCCGATAGCCCAGAATCCTTCCGTTCTAGTCATAGCGCCAGGACCATCAGGATAATCGTGCCAACGCCCACATAGCACTTCTCACTCCCCCTGTGAGACCCGCACATGTGCGCATACAAACCCAGAAAGCACAAAACCCGCCCTCATGTATATGCTTGCCCCTATTATTCACGCCTATCCTATCTGCGTGGCACTCCCTCCAACCACACAGGTAGCCAGCGCCATCTCCGAGATACCCTCGGCGTTGGCGACGGGCATGGGAGTGTTCACAATGACTGTTGTGAGCGGTCTGTTGTGCAAGCGCTTTATGCGGTCGTTGCTGCGCTCCATGGACTGTGCGCCCGTGTGTCTTCTGGTACCTACCATTGAACTGGTGGTGCCTGGGTCGTCCATAGTGAAGCAGCTGATTGCCATGATGGTCCAGCCCAACAGCGAGAACAGCAGCCCTGCGGGGTATATCGTCACCAGTATGGCAATTGCCATGGCTATCTTGATCGGGGATGCGTTCTTGCACGTATGTCGTATGTCTGTGCGCTCACATTTACACGCACATTCGCATATATATATATATATATATATATATATTATATGTATATGTATATATATATATGTATATATGTATATATATATATATATATATATATACATATATATATATGTATGTGTAGTCCCTGGGCGTTGCATCTATCATATATGTATAGAGCACTTTTGTAGTTTTGATGTGTGTCGACTCATGCCCACTATCGGACTCCTGGTACCTGAGCTATTCAGAATGAGAAATATGTGCAATCGCATTGTTGTTTAATTTCAAGATGGCCTTGTACACCTCTCTCGTTTAGTTCGAAATGCGCCTGACACTATGTATTCCTAGCCTACTGCATAGCCTAGCGTAGCCCCAACACCCACAAGCCCGTCACCTACCGGCATACTACAACTCCCCTGCTTTATACTCCAACGTACCAGATACTGCGAGTGGGGGGGGTGTTCAAGGTGCCCATCTACAAAGGCCCCATCAACAATGTCCATGAGGACGTTCTCTTCGACCCCGACTACATCGCGGTATGTCATGGCCCACCCATTGTCTTGCACTACACGAGCACTTGTGAATGCGCCGTTTGTTTGCGTAGGTATTCGCTCGGTGGTGTGGGAGAGTTCGGTACTATCGGCTGTATGCACAACATACCAGACCAATACGAAGGGGTGTCTTAGGGTTTTGGGGGTGGGGTTTAGGGGAAGTCAATACGCAGGCGTGGCAACCGGGCTCAGACCTTTTTCATTGGCGAGCACAGGCACTGTTCTCATGCACACACATGTTCGTATAGATGCAACTACCGGAAGATGGGAAAGGGGGCGATATGTTTGTGATGGTCATGATCAGGGAGGCGCAGAAACTGCCTGAGCCGCCGATTGAAGAGGACATCTGGAATCCCTTCGTGGATTGTATGCAGAACGGAAAGACTGTGGCCAGGTACACTCACGCTCGCGCACGCCCTTGGTGTGATGAAATAGTATGAGAGCTTGGTGTGACGAAATAGAATGAGATTAGCAATTTCCGCTCAAAAATGTCGCAAACATTTAGGACGAGGCTAACAACAAGGCTACCAACCATTTCGGCAAGGTCTTCAGGGTGTCTAGTCTTGCCGGTGCGATCTTGCCCCAGTGTGTGAAGTAGGCGCATGGGAGCTTACATTGCGGTGTCATAGGCCAGTGTTTGCGTACGATTCGATCGCTGCGAACACATGTCTCGTTTCGGTTCATTTCGGTACAGTTCCATCGCCAAACTATAAGCCACACCTCTCCTTCTGTGGCATTTTGATACTCTATGCGTGCAGCATTGCGTGGATGATATACCTCAGACACTGAAGCATAGCTACAGCAAATGTTCCCAAACATGGCTCCACTCACAGTGTGCCCTCCCCTCGTTTCCCACCGTCTTAAGGTCCAGCACAAAAATCGAAACCCTCCACCCGGTGTGGGATGAGGCGTTCATACTGCCAATGGACAACAGCGGCAATGGTCAAGAGTTCGAGGTGTGTCTGTGTCTGTGTCTGTGTCTGTGTGTGTGTGTGTTGTACTCTCAACTCTCGTTTGGTAAGCAATCGCATCGGCCGTGACTGTGGCGGTCTCTTTATCTGATGGATTGGGCATGTCTGCCTGTTCAGTGGATTGTGGACCACATGACACACAGACAAGGCTTGAGAGTTGTATCCGATCTGTGCATCACGACGCGACTGTTGTAGCCCTTGTGAAATCGAATGCTGTAAACGAGTGGTGGATAGCCGAAAAAAAACATTACATTATGTTATATAACATCAACCAGTTTTTTTTTTTTGGGGGGGGGGGGGGGGGTTAATACATATGATGAATAACATGTACATGAGCCTACACCTTGTAAATATACTTTTAATTCTATTTTGCATGTGCACAGATGAGAGTCAGAAACTATACGCGCTTTGGGCAAAACGGGAACATTGCAAGTGCCACCGTGCGGTTTGAGTGGGATAGTGACAAGGTCGATGCCAGGGTCAGTCTGACATCGACATCCTTCGGCAGCTCTGTGCACTTGGCAAAGTGAGTCTCAATCCGAATTCAGTGTCAGTGAATATATCTACGCGAGTTCGTTTGAAGATTTTGTTTTGCGCTCAATAATAGTCTTCGAATTGCACATCTCGCTGGCTTGCGTGCAGGTCGGTTGTTGCCCTTTCAAGGTCAGATGCTGACGCAAATATGCCATCAAGGGTGTATACTTGTGAGCTTGCTGAACTGAAACCATGCATGTATCTCACTCGCTCACAACCTGTCCTACACATACCATTGCCTTGCGTATATGAAGCGAGGGGCAACTGACAGATGCATCAGAGAAGGACAGCAATGGAGTGGATACGGCAGAAAAGGTACGGTCTTTCGCTATTTGACTGTGCTGCTGCGTGTAGTAAGCACGCGTGTGTGTGTGTGTATATACATATGTATGTGTGCGTGTGTGTGTGTAAGTGTGTATGTGTGCGTGTGCAATTATGTGTAATTATGTGCGTGTATGTGTGTGCAAGTGTATTTGCTTGTACGCGCGTGTGTGTGTGTCGATAGGTTGTACGTACTAGCAGTATTCTCTATTGTTCGATCTTACAAGCCTACGCGCACCCAGTCTGATACCTTGAGCGAATCGATAAGAGACCTTCTGCATGAAATGAGTTTGTGTGTTTCTTTTTAAGGTGCAGTTGACAAGGTCTATATTGCAAGTGCTTGCATTTATGCGTTTGTCTAATTTTACTATTTTTTCATGATGAAGGATGACACGGACAAAGACAGGGAGAGGCAACGACGTGTGCGCATGTATTGCGATCAAGAACTCCTGGCATCGGGTACAGACATCAGCGTGGACTATGAGGGCTGGCTGATGTTGAGTGTAAGTGAATCGGTCCTTCGCTAGTTATTCAATAGATTGGTTGTTTTGGAATCGGCATGGGTTCTCAAGCAGGGCCATCCGGTCCCTACTACTCGTGATCAAAAGATTGAATACTGTCGAGTGCCTACTACACAAACCTGAGATTGTTCTAAGTGCAGTTTCGGTCATTATATAGTGCGAGATGAGGGGTAGGTTCAGTCGAGCGTCTATGCTCGCTGTTCCGACTATGAAAGGAAACAGAAATGGCACACACCTGAAACCCTATATATCGAATGTCTAAGCCACCGTATACGTACCATGCACTCGCGTTGCAGGGGGATAAAACGGATGACCGTGCCGGTGAGCTACACGTGTCGGTGCGATTACGGTCAATCAAAGACATCAGGGAACAGCTGGCCAAGGAATCGCTCAAGAAACGGGTAAGCAGACCAACATCCAATGAGATGGTAGAAGTACACGGTCAATGCGAGAGTGTGTGTTCAATCTGGGTGTGGTGTCGGTGTGCTGTGTACACCCACCATAAACCTGTTACGCGTGCGGACAAGCCCTTCGAGAAAGACCGGTAGTTACAAGCAGACAACAAGTGTTCGACACACCTGTGCCATGCCCACCCGTGCCGTAACATATACTGACGACTTGTTTATCACAGATATCAGAGGACAATCGTGCCAATATGTACGTACGCATGACCTCTCGTCCCTACGACCGACGCATGAGACGGCTCAGTTCCATCGTTACCACCATGGAGGGAGATAAGCAGCAGTCGTATAGACTCGCGAGTATGGCCAGCCATATGCTTCCAGAAAGGTATGGAAGAAAGCCAATCTCCCGGGCTCATGCAGAGTGACAAGCCTAGAGTTAGTGAGGGGGTGTTGAAAAAAAAATTGCATACTTATGAAGAATCGAAAGATTCAATGACTGGAATTGTGAGTTGTACAAGGTGGGTGGTAACAGTGGACATGGGGCACAACGCAGCTCTTTTAATAGCACCAGCCCGTGGCGTGCTGATACCGGTGTACAAAAGCGGCTTTAAATAGTAGCAGAGACTATCACATGCACACATACTCACATACTATTCTGTTTGTTGTGTTGCCGTATCTGCACACCCCCGTGACTTTCGTTGCAGGCGTGGCACAATAACCTCCGACGCGAGCCTTGGCATTGGTCAGGAAACCATCGACGAGATCAGCCAAGAGCATCTGCGGGCCTGGAACCAGAACACAAACATACACATGCCAGATGACACGAGCGTGTATAGCCGTGCAATGTCACAGCCAACACACGATAGGGCGAGCAATAGCGGCTCTAATCTGGCAATGCCTATGCCCACCGAGATCGATGCGTTGCCGGGAACTGTCTCGGATATGCAGCAGATGGGTACGGCCCAGGTGTCTACGTTAAGGTATGATATGCAGGTATATATTTATCCTTGCAGAGTTTTCTAGTTGTGCGCACATGTGTTTTGTGCAGCATGGTTAGTTCCAGGCTAGATCGTGAAATTTAGCAGTGCCTCACACCCGTGTGTTGTATATTTGCATCTGTAAAAGCCTTGACTTTCAGTATCACACCACTTCCCTTGATGCTCGTGACTAACGTGAAGATGTATTTAACACATACATACATATAAGCTGTATATATGTCGCACTTACACTTATAAGCTAAAGATGTATATAACACATCTCGCACAGACAAACGGTTCTGACGGCAAACTTCCAGAAACAGCATTCTTTGCCCACTGGGAGTGTGGATGCTGAAACAGAGGTGTTAGTCGATGAGGGTGGTATGCGAGATATGATGCGGTGGCGCAGAGCGACCTCTGAAGACGACGTCCAGGCTCTCGTAATGCAACACGAAGCAGATCGGAGAACCAGATATCCGCAGGTATCTCCCGTTACTGTAGAACGCGTTGAGCATTAGTGTTGTGCCACATGCAGTGGAGTTGACCCACGCATTGCCTGGGTGTGCTATCTTCTGTCCATGGGTGCGTTTGTTTTTTTTTTAAACCGTGCCGCGAGATTCTCCCTTAGAGCAGTGCTTTTTTTTGTGGTTTTTTTTTAGGCTTGTATACGCCATGTACAACGAGAGGAGTGAAGGCATCTCGTTTTATTATAAAGGCGTTCTTGTATCAATTTATTGAGACATTGTTAGTCTCAAGTGGTAGCATATTTTCTGGACATGGCATCGTTTCTGTACTAAACCCTGCATTGCGATTTATCCTGCAATGCCACGCTTCACAGGCCGTATTGCCAGACAGTGGCAAGGGGCCAGCCGAGCCACTTTCCAAGCGCAGCAGCTCCGGTAGTGGGACTGCAAACGACGAACCCCTTCCTATTGTACGGGAAGTGAGCTACACAAACCTGTCCAAGCTCAGGTACGAACAAGAACTCTTGAGGCAACAACAAGAGAGTGCGCGAATGAGGCAGACCGGCATAGAACAAGAAATCAAGGATCTAGGTACGAGGGCTCATTGAAGATCTTTTGCAATTGGAGTCTTTGGAGTGTTGTTGAAATATATGTGCCAGTTGGTAGCCTGTTTTTCTGTTTCCACGATATCATAGTCTTCCATCTCGCCCGTTCTATATTTGATCTGAGTCAGATATATATCTCCCTACTTTATCTATCCGATATTGCGAGATATCTTGCCACATTCTTCTACGCATTGAATGTATATCTCATTTCTTTTGTGCAGAATCGAGAGGCCATCCTGGCCCGGAAGCGGTCGAGAGCAGTGACATCCCTCGCTTATCGGAGGGTGCACATGGTGTCTCAGCACAACCACAGACGCGCGCACAGGTCCAAACTCAGGAGCAGGGCAGTTTACAACGAGTGCAAAGTAGTCAAAAAGACAGCAAAACGAATGGTCTACTAGATGTTGAATCTTTGCCGCCGCCATCGCCCGTGTTCACGCAGCGGCCCGCACGTGACACGCAAACGTCATACCTTGCAAGCATACTTCAGACCTACAACCGCTCATCGCGGGGATCTGCGGATGCCTCGATGCAATCCGGTACCAGTGGATTGATTGATGAGACCGCACACCCCCCGGCACAGTCTTATGCGGATGGAGACGATGAAAGTAAACTGCGAACACATGAGCAGCCGCGACCACTATCACAATCACTATCACAATCACAGCCACAGCTACAACAGCAAATACGACAACGTCCACCGCCACTACAACAGCAGTATTCCAATTTTATCACTACATCCTTACGACAGAAAGTTATGGACCTGAAAAGAAGAGAAACTCTAAACGAAGCGGAGGCAGAGGCCGATGGCAATATAGACTACCACAGTTCGGGAAGTGCGACAGGTCAGTCGGACGCTACCGGTAGTGTGTTTTATAGAGGATTGAGTGGTGCCGCTTCTGAAAGCAGAAGTAACATGGGAGATTCGGTTGTGGACATGCCAGTGTATGGCCGCAGGGCTGGATACGCTCCTAATCAAGGATCTATAAGAGAGTTGCGGAATAGGCGGCAAAGTGACGCGCGAGACGATTCTAGGTCAGTAGTCAGAACTGAAAATGATGTCCAATTAAGGGGGGTTCTGGGGAGAACGACTAGTATGGCTACGCCCTCGAGCTTAAGGCCATATACAGGGCTCCCTAAAAGATCCACCTTCCAAGGGAAGAAATCCGGTAAATATTTATAATAAATAGATTAAACACACCTGGTAGGATCCTTCACAATATATGTGTTGTTTGTTTTTGTCCTTTTGGCCTGAACGCTTAGTTGAAGATACATGGTCATCTGGGTATATCTACACCCTTCAGCTGGGAGAATATTGATACTTCTGTTAGTGTCTCGCATCAAAAAAAAAATATAATTATACGATATGACAGCATTTCTGTCGTAATTATGGAGCGAGATGCAACCGCCGCGATTCAAATTGTATTTTTTTTTCTACTTGAAGCCCAATTTAGCTCACAATGTCACGTACACAGTCTAGCCTTTGACATAAATCAGCCAGAGCACGGACCTTTATACATGATTCCCAAAATGATGAATCGTTTCATACTAATGTATTATGTATCGGTTGACAATTTAGCTTCGCCAGTTTGCCTACTCTGTCAAAAAACGGCATCTGTGCAGAAGATGAGGAAGCACAATCTCAATACTTGTATAATCTTAGAAGAATCCCTTGGATTAGTCTCACATTGCTTGACTGGTTAAACTCTTGTTTTTCGTATTGATAGTGTTGACCTTCTCCATCAACGTTTGGATCGGCTGGGTAGATATTAGGAGAAATCGGCACGGTTGCAAACCAATTTTTTCGCAGGGTCTTTCAGGCGCAGCAAGCCAGCTGTGCTGTAATCAAATCCCTGTGGAAGCGATTATTGATACATCCCAAGTCTGTTATATCTTTCTGCACTACCTGTGTAGTCAGTGGGAGGTGGGTGGTGAGTTGTCAGTAGATCCCATCTGTGGTAGTTCGAATGAACCGAGAGCATCACCACATCAGCACCCGCACAATTCAATATGCCAGTCGCACAATAGTTCAATACGCAAGAATTTAAGATATAGCACAAATAAACAAAGCAGGCAACTCTCTGTGACTTGATAGCCTCATTTCCAAACTATAAGTAGTAAAACTCAAGCCCCGTTCGTCAATTATGTTTGCTTTACGTTACGCAGAATTGTCGGGCCTGTGAACAGTCACAAATAGCCTGACAAAACGACGTAGACGGACAGAACACCGAACTATTCGGCTATCCCCGTGCCTGTCTGATTTTATTGAAAGAAATGATGTTCAGGTTGTCTACTGTGTTTCGACTAAAATGTGTATCTATCTGCCTGAGTGTCTGTGACTGGAAGTTAGAATGGTTCTGGATGAATGGGTACTAAAAGATAATGAATACGAGAGCGGCATTAACTATGAAATACGATCGTGATTTGAAGCACACCAGTCGAGCCATTTAGGACTACCCCCAATGATGGAACCACATGTATTTCAACTAAATTATTTCTTTTTCAGTGTTGATGATAATATTCCGTGGCATGCGTAATACTTACCGATGACTGTTTGACCATAAGTATAAAGTAAAACAAACTACTACGAGGATTCCTTTTTACTAATTTATTGTAGTGAGGCAATGCCGAGGTGGTCCCCGATAATCTTAACGTTATGAAACTGTGCACAAAAGAGCTTGTAATCCAAAACTGGTATATTTGTATGCGATATTAACAACAGTTGTGTGTCTATTCGCGTTCTACTCACTCCGTGCGTAAACCCCACCATACCATGAAATTATCATTTTAAGTTTGGGGTTCTGATAAATGTTTATAGTGTTGTCCAGTATGCAGACTGGTTGAATAATCTCGGACTCGATACTCAGCGATATAAGGCGAATGTATGTTAAAAATATTAGAGTAGTAAAGCAGTATCCATCGCACTCTCGACGCGGCCAGGAATATGTTGTTTATGGAAACTACAACAATCTCTGTTGATATCATCCCACAATATTTTTCTTGATTGAGCTGATGTTTGTTCAACAGCTCACTACAGTTGAAACCCCCAAATCTATATGACATATAGCAGCACTTGTCTCAAATCAAGCGTCTGCAAGAACACGTCGCTGTCCAAACCTTTACCGGTGGGAACAAAGCCAATATGTACATTGGAGATCGGGCAGATTGAGCATCCCCAGTGGAAATATTACGTGGTTCCTTCGTCTATACTTGTTTTATACAGCTAGCGCTGGTGTCCGACGCGCAGGGAGGAGGGGGGGGGGGGGGGGAGGGGGCATATAGTAACTGTTAGCGCTCTGGATGCTTAGTGTAAGCTCTCCCTTCTGCGTCGCGTGTTTTCATTTTTGATTTTATTTTTGGACGGGCCATTGGGACTTTTTCTCGGGTCTCGAAATGCACAGCTTTTGTCGCTGTTCGGCTGCACTCCTTGGCTTGGTTACTTTATCGTAATCGGAGCCCAAAAGTTTATTAAGAATCTAAACCAGCTCGGAAGTGAGGACCGCGCATATACACAAAGTACATTATGGGCTGACAATATTAACCTGGAAAAAAAGGTTACTGATTAAGGTCACTGATTAACAGATAACTATAATTCACTCATCTGCCACAAACGAATCGTGCTGCCCAGGTCGAGATAAAGAAATATTGATGCCAGACCCGACAGAATCTTTTACTATGGATTAGAACTTATTTAATCAAAAAGACTCGGCAAGGTTTCCTTGGAACCATCGGTTGACAGCAGCCCGACGGCACAAACGACATGTAACATGCAGAAAATCTATACTAGGAACAGAACAAAATTGCATGGGATTTTCTTATTTGATTTTTGGACAGGTCATTGGGACTTTCCTCAGGTCTCGAAATGCATAGATTTTGTCGCTGTCCGGCTGCACTCCTTGGCATGGTTACTTTATCGTAACCGGAGCCCAAAAGTTTATTGAGAAACTAAACCAGCTCTCGGACGTGAGTTGAGAAACTTTCTGAGCTCTCCGGAGTGAGAGATAAATAATATTATCCCTATACTTAATGATTTCAATAAATCTGGGGAGGGGGGTTTTGCAGTAAAATCTTATCGTTTTCTCTCAAAAAGAGAAAAACCACTATCGCCTACAAAAAAGGAATAAGAAACCCGAAGCACATTGTATTTTCTCACTTTTTTTTAATTTTCAGCATGATAAAGGAGCTATTATAGTGGCTGGCATCGTTGGTTTGCGCTGACCGCACATATACACAAAATGCATTATCGGTTGAAAGTATCAACCTGGAAAAAAAAAGGCCACTGACTAAAAGATATCTATTATTTGATCATCTGCCCCAAACGAATCGTGCTGCCCAGGACGTGATAAAGAACTATTGATGCCAGGCCCGGCATAATTTTTTACTATGGGTTAGTGCCATGGCTTGAAAATACATGTACTAGATTACAAGTACATCTACGTTAAATATACGACTATATATAATACTAACGATAGAAATCGTAGTACAAAAATACCAGGTTCCACTGAGGTTCCTACTTTGCGCTTGGAATGTCATTATAGAAATTCCTCGCAATTGTATTACTCCGAGTATTCGTAAAATACATGGCCTCGTTACACTTAAGACTACAAGGCAATATACAGTAAAGCACTACGCTAAAAACCTATTGGCACAACTTTGCCATATTTGCACAAATGTGTAAATGTACAGCCAGTTGTGTTTTCACGTAAAAATTATGTGAACCTCATTAGTCGCCTTGATATTTTTTTGAGGTGCTTTATCCTTTTCCTGTTTTACAAATACGTCAGCGGTGCAAATTCGAGGTGATCTAGACTGTTGTATTCATAAGGATGGAGCTCAACTGCTGAGACTTCACCCTTTCATTTCCAAATATTGAACACCCACAATTTGAATCAAGAAATTCTACAATTCCCGTAATCTGCAAAACTGACTTGGTCAAGATGGACAATAGTTCAGGTCATCCTTTGGATCTATTTGATACTGAAATTAGAACTTTATCAGTCAACCCGGCATATGTTGCTTGACATTATGATCCAAATGATCCAAATCAGAAGTTGCTCATCGAAGTTGATCCGAAGATTCGACCCTGGGTTTGGAAGGCGCTTCAAGACTATTTCCCGGAGCACGTCGAAGCTTTATCCAACAAGGACTACAAGATGAAATATTTTGCTCACCCGCGAGCCTCAGACTACGCCCTGAAATTCGGTAATCTACAGATACCTGCGGACAGCGAGCCTTTCGATTTCAAAAAATTCTTGAAACATGTGTCCTCTATCTTCGCTGGTTACTTCTACCAGCCCAGAACCAATATGTCGCACTCAGCTGTGCGAACTCTTTCCAATTTTTCGGGACTCCGCTCGGGGGTTGATTGATGATGATGAGCTCATTAATCTACTCCATCAAGAAGTATGGGCATACGATTATTCCAGCCCTAGTATGCGCAGTGGCGCTGTGTCTGAAGTTTTAGATTACTCCAGCCCAAAAACGAACCTTCGAAATTAGTCTACGAAAGAAACCAAGATTCACTAAAGGACAAACTGTCCACAAGTTTTTCAGCGACAGACGTAAATGTCTGATTGCACTCGAATGGGACCGAGACTACGATATATTTTACAGTTGGGCCCTGGAAGTCATGCCTGATATGCTGATGGCAGATATCGAGAAGGCACAAGCCTATTGTGACCGCTTTCCGAATTCAATCCCAGCAGCCCCGGACGCCGTTGTCGGTCATGTTAGAGGAGGTAATTTTATCAAGTATAAAAATTGCTTCTAATACGGACCGAACGTTCTCACAACTCTGAGGACTGTTTTATGCTAAAACGCAAAAACGGAGAGTCCACATCACGATCAACATTTTATTGCACGGAGCATCAGCAAAACTTTACGGAGCAGTGTAAAAGCCTCAAATGCTCTGCTCCTGATGCTGAGACTCATTCGATTTCCAAACGCCCTCGTTCTGAAAATGAAACTATCTTTTGCTTTAGATGTCTCAAACCTCGTCATCGTTGCGACTGCCCTCAAAATCGCGAGAAAATGATTGAAGAATTTTTCAAGCAAGTAACTACCCCCCTGAGGTATCCGTTAAGTACACTTGTGCACGCTGTAACGGAAAGCACATTTGCCACAAATGTGGAATCTCGGACGCTGCAATCCAAGGCTATATGACGGCTCACAAGATCTACAACATACAAGCTGTTGAGGATGATGCTGCCATCAACTCTATCGCTAATGAGATCTCTACTACAGAAGATGTCGAGGCTTTCCTTAGAAACTTATCTGTAGACAACGATGCTATCATAGGAAATGAATTCCTTAAAAGATGAAGGTACAGAGAGAACAAATATTATATTTTTAAAATAAAATCGAATTTTGATGAAGATCTCATCAGTAACCTGAAATGCGGCTATGTAACAGTTTCGAATAAAACTTGCAATACTCTATTCGACGATGGATCACAAGTTTCGCTAACTAGTCATAAGACTGTTCAAGAGCTTCAAAAGTGTACTCCAGAAGCTATAATTAAGATAAAACCTTCTCTCATGCGATTAAATGAACTCGGTAGTTCAGGGTCCCGATACAAAGTCACAATTCGTGGCAAGGTACACGGCTACCAATTCATACATACCTATAGAGCGGTGGAAATGTAATGTTATGTTAGTTGGGGATTGGCTTGACAAACATGTCAAGCTTGACTATTGCTCGTAAGACCTACTATGATCTATTCACAGGAGGTAGAATCCCCTACAAAAGACAAGTTACAGATTTGAACTTCAAAACAACGCCTAGAAAGAAAGATATCTCGGGCCTGGCACGTATTGCTGGAAACATAAAGGAATTACCAAATACTTCTATAATTGTGATCTTCAAAGTTGATACGTATCAGAAAGTATTATCTGAATGTGTATTCACACCCACAGAAGCTACAAAACACTTATTCACCCCTAGCTTGATCAAAGGCTCTCGAAGAGAAGGCATATTTAGGGCAATGATCACAAATATTACCGGTCGAGTGTTAAGACTGCACAATACTCCATTGGGGACGATTGAGGACCTAAATGGTGCTCAGTTGTATACCACTAGTGATAGAGATACCGCAGCAAAAATATTGACTGCCTCAGCTATTCCTAAAGATCTATTTAATTACAAAAATGTACAAATAATACATGATATACCCATAGATACTGAAACTAGAGCAAAACTGATTCCCTTGGGTTTTAAGCATCAGCAAAGAACACAAATTGAAGATTTGCTAATAAAGCATTACCAACTTTCTTGATCAACCACCCATCAAGTTGGAATTAGAACATAGTGACTATCTACATAAAGCAATGCCCTTTAGGTAAAATATAAGAGGAAGCATATGAAGCTATTGCCAAGGAGATGCTAGCTGAAAACATAGTCGCGCTGAGCGACTCACCATATAATAATCCATGCCGGCTTTAGTCCCATCAAGGATACAGACATAATACCCGTTGCACTCCCTGCATACTATTTTGTATGGTCCGCCATTTGGTGCTGTAACTTGTTCATTTCACCTTGATAACAGACCATGACAAGGTCCTCTCCCTTGAAGTTCACATACTTCTGTTGGTATTTCCGATTGTATGCTGCTCGCATCTTCTCTTGATACTGTGCAACATTGCTTTCTAGTTGTGGCCTAATGGCTTCTTCTAGATTTTGCAGTTGCACTTCCCAAGGTACTGTTGTACTGGGTGCGGTCACTGGCTCATTGTAGTCCGTGAGTTGATTCTGCCTACGATTAAGTACACATTAAAGCGCGGTGACTTGTGTCTTCTCGATATACACAGAATATGGCCCATCTGTACGAATGGAAGTTACCTGGATTCTGTTCAACGAATTTCCGTAACAGTGGCATGAGGTCTCTATGTGATCGTTTGTTTGCGCCTATGACTTTAGGTTGATACGGCTGAGATATTAGGTGTAGCATTGGCGCTTGTTCAACAACTTTTGAGAGTATGTTGTTAACATATTCAGTGCCTTGGTCCGTTTGTATGATTTGTGGAAATCCATGTTCACACATAATTGGTACCAGTGTGCGTGCTATGGTAGCCGTTGATTTGTCCATCATTGGACGCAAAATGACGTACGATGAATATACGTCAAGATATACTAACACGTATGTGTGTCCTTTATTGGAATCCAATAGTGGCCCTATGGTGTCCACTTGGACTCTGTCGCTTGGATATGCGGGTCAATAGACGTTACACCCAATGCTAGCCAAGTGCATAGCAAAAACTTTCCACCACCATTTCTCCATCATACATGTCCCAGGCAAGAACAACCAGATGGTAGATATGTTGTCACGTCTCCATGAAGATACTTTTAGTACTAAAGAGTCAAAAGTATTACAACAGGCGAATGAGGCAACACAAAATAGCCAAGACTGCACCACCTTGGAAACGAACACGCCCATAACCGTTTCGGCTAGAGACTGGATTTTATATCCCAGATTCTATCAAGAAGCGGAACGAAGGTTTGGGAAGTTCACAGTAGATCTGTTTGCATTGGCACACAATGCGCACACAGATAAATACTACACCAAAGAACATAATGCACTACAACAAAAGTGGGCACAGGAAGTTAATGCATGGGTGAATCCACCATGGAAACTCATACCTGATGTCCTTGACAAAGTCATTTAAGTTCCGGTGTCCATAACATGGATATGTTCTGGTTCATTTTCCCCTTCATAAGGTTCCGAAAGTGTTTCGTTGTGTGAGCAAAGTTGGGGACATGATCGCGATGAAATTTGCTAGTCCCCCTGCTTTGTGCAGGTTTCTTTTTGTTCTGGGTAGTGGCCAATCCATCATTCTTTTCTGTTTCTCAGTGTCTGCTTTGAGTCCCTGTGTGGTGACTTTCACCCCAAGAATGTTGACCACTTTGACCGCAAAGGCACACTTGTTCTATGAGTAGATTCGCCATGACTCTCTGGAATTGTGCTGTGAGTGAGTGTAGTCCAAACGGCGCGGACTTGAATGAATATTGTGCTCCTCTCCACGAGAATGTGCAGAAGTGTTGGCTTGCTTTGTCTACTAGGCAGTGATGAAATCCTCCAGTAAGATCTAGTTTTGAAAAGAACTGTGCTCCTTGTAGGTTGTGTAACACTTCCTTTATTTTTGGTAACACAAACTTGTCCTGTTCATATTGATAATTGATCTCATGTAAGTCTAGACATGTCCTGACTTTCTTGAGTGGACCTGTTTGGTCATGTTCACCTGTTGATAACAACGGCAGGTTTACCGTTGTGGGATTGTCGTGTTTGTATATATGGCCATCTTTAAGCCATCGTTGCACATTCTCGTCCGTTTGCGGAATGTATTTGTGCGGAACAAAGTTAACTTTAGCGTGCCTCATTTGTCTGACGTTGATTTCATTTGCAGGTACCGTGACTGTGGAGCCTGGTAGGTTGCAATGAACATCAGGGGGTATTTTCGCATTGGTATCCAGGAGGTCTGTAAGTGACTCTCTGAAACCTTCTTGCTCATGCTCTGGATCCTCTTCATGTGATGGGAGGAGTGATTCCCATTTTGCATCTGTTGGTATGAGTAGGTTGATTAACCCTGCTTTGTATATACCTATGTATGGTAGAATGTTCATACCTAGAAGTATTGGTGTCTTTTTGTCTGGTAAGTCCAATACTTCAAAGCACTGAGAGGTCTTCCTCTTTCCATAGTTTAGTGTCACAAACTTCTGTTGATCCAGTGCGTTGTATTCTTGCATCTGTTTGTGCTAGTTGTATATACCCAGGTTGGGCTCTAACAGACAGATATAGTTCTGAAACTACACTTTTGTCCATGCATGAGCGTTGTGCCCCTGAGTCTACTAGTGCATTGTATGTATTGCCATTGATTTGTATATCAGTGTGTAAACGTTGGTCTCGTGGTGCGGGAAGTAAAGATAAAGGTTGATATTTTATATCATTTGCATTTATTAACGACGTTTCTTCATTTGTTAATACATTGAGTCTGTCAGCCAGGTCAATCGTGTTCGCTTCCGCCCACCAGTGTTTTCAGTGCTCATCACCCTCTGTGATGTCTTCCACCTTGCCAGTTGTAATGGACAGTCTTGCTATCTGTACATCTTTCTTGGCTCGCTGCACAGCCTTCTTGGCTTGAACTGCTTTCTTATCGGGACATTCGCTGTACCGATGTGGGCATGCACGTTCTTCACGAGCTCCTTTCTTTTTCTGTGTCTGCCCCCCATACTTGTTCTGGTTTTGTGAGCCATTGTCTGTCTTGTGACGTTTGTTGGCGTCCGTGGAGTTATCCTTCACTTGCGCGTTCGTCTGTGTGTTGTTGCACTTATTTGCAGCTCGCGCCTGTTCTCTCAACATACGCTCTCCTTGTGTCACAGACGCCGTTCTTATGTGTGTCTCAGTCATAGTATGAAACTTGGTATGTTCTATGTCAGACAGGTGTCCTTCACTTCCATCAGGTTACTTGTCTCCTTTGATTAGGAGATCCACTACTGATTGTAGTACATAGCACTTAAGTGCTAGGTACCTTTGTACTTTGAGGATTTGGAAGTGTATGGGTTCCTTGTCTGAGTTGCGGTAACGCTCCTCTAACATCGCCATTGTCTTGTGCACACGCTCTGTGCGCACTTCGACGTTCATCTTCTTATTCTGCATGTCATTGAGAAACTTCTCCAATAGATAGTCTACTGGGTGTGACCTGAGTCGATCAATAATGATTCTATTGAACTGATCAGGATCATTGAAGTGCCTAGTCGTTTGTGTCTTGGAGTCTCTTATGTTATTGAGTACTGCTTTGTTTTTTTCCGTTGCATCAGCGGAAAATAATAGTCTTCTCACTAGCGCTGGATACTGACACAGTGGCATTGTCGTAGCTAAGAACAGATCACTACTTTGTGTAGTGAACTCTATGATATCTTCACAGTTTTCCGATATAAGGAAACTATCCTTAGGCATCTTGAGAAATTCCGAAGTCTTGAGCAATTTCTTAAGAGACGGTTCATTTATCTGATCTCCTAAACGGGAACGCATGAGCTCTAGCTCACTAATGTACAAACTAATTTGTATGAGTTTGTCCTCCTCATCATCACCACCATTGATCGCTTGGTCATATCGTCGTCTGAGCTCCGCATTCACTAGTGGCATGCGACGCTCTGGCTGTTGATAATGGGCACCGGTGCTGTCTGTTCCAATTTGGACACAAACCGACTGACCAGAACATGATTGCCTTGACAGATACTCTTGTCTATTTCTAGACGCATTGCTGACGCTGCGATGGGTACTCCCGCCGGTGTAGGCTGACCCGAACTACTGCCTGGGCTTACCTCCCCCATTGGGCTGATTCCCACGTCACCTGCGCCTTCACTACCCTCAACCCCATTGTACACGTTTGTTCTGGTTGCTGTTGGCATTTTCAGAAGTCTGTGTTGGTGTGTGGGTGTTAACTAAAGACTCTATATAGGTTCTGTGCGAAAGCGCGCGCTTCACCCCCTCCCCCCCGTTCAGTCCTAGTGACGTCACCCCTAGATGTTCGGTCCTCGTGACGTTACACATAGCTGTTCGGTCCTAGTGTTTGCCCTTATGAAATTCCAGCCTTATTGACCTTACCTGTGGGATTGCAGGTCTGTTGGATTCACCCTTGGTGTTCGGTCTTATTGATTGTACTTCTCGTATGCCTTTTTGTTATCGAGTGTGTTTCAATTGTTAGTCAGTGCCTATTTTGTTCAAGGGTGGGTTCTCATCGTTAGTCAGTGTGTATAGTGCCATATATTGCCCGATGTATACCCCTGATTTCGATCTGTATCTTGTGTGCATGCGATTTAGGTATATCTTGTCATTTCTTTGCAGTGTGAATGCTTGACTTCCTAGTGTGCACTTTTTAAAACTTGTCTCTTATTATTATAGTGTTTGCTTCGAATGCTTGACTTGGTCATGCCTTGTTCATGTCATTCGTGTGCATACCACTTCTAATCGAGCTTAAATTTCGATTTGATTGTGTGATCACTGGTGTGCTGCCTGTCTTGGAGCTGATTTGTCGTGAATTGTGTCTGTATTTTGTACCCTTTCACTTGTTAATTCTTATGTATCACCATGTCTTTGCATATCAAGTTCATTATTGATCTTGAATGTCAATGTGATTTGCGATTGATCTTAAATGTCAATGTGATTTGCAATTATTGAGCCAGGAACCAATTGTTCCTGAATTGTGAACTGTAACTTTGCGTTTCAGTCTATGTGCTTGTCGTTGTATTTAGTACTGTGACAATGTCGTGTGGTCATCTATTTGTGTAACCCTCTTAGCACTATTGATACTCTCATTCATTGATCTAACGCGCGATGCGTTATGAATGTTTTTGGTGTATAGGCTAATCATTGTGTTTTTCTGAGATTCTTTAAAATTCATTTAGTGCTATGTTCTCGCTTAACCCTAAACCCTCAAGTAGTTGCACTTTGCTTCAATTGCTGTGTGCAATCTGAAGTCTATGTGCGTGTTAGACTTAATTGTTTAGCCCACTCTTCTATCTGTAACATCGATTTGTGTACATCACCTTGCTAATTGCGCTCACTACTAAGTTTATCGCTTGCATTGAGGACGTTAGTACCTTTGAGTGTGGTGTATCAGGTGTTGTGTATACTATGAATGCTGTATACCCTGAATTCTCTGTGTGTGTGTTGTAGGCTAATTTGTCAGCCAGCCATTCTATGTGTGTCTTCTAATTTGTGTGCATCTCAATTTCAATTGTACTCCTTCTTGAGTTTATTGTTTGCATTGAAAGTAATTGTATGTGTTGTGTACTGTTACTGTCTTCTCATGCTTTGTGTTGTTTAATCTATCGTTATTGTACATATGGCAATCTCGTGTACCTCGAAATTCAAGATATTTTGCCTTTCGATTGTCTTTTTGGTGTGAAACTAACTCGCACCTGACCATACGTGTTTGCTTCTTTGTTTTGAGATGTGTATCGTCCTTGTGTAACTTGTAATATTTCGAGCGTGTAATGTGCTAGCTGATTTAAGTGATTGTATTTGCGCGTTCAATGATCTATCTGTCTTGTGTTACCCGCTTTCGTTTACTGTGTTTTGTGTACGAGTACTGTATGCGGCGACTAAGTGATATGATAATGTCCTTTTTGTGCGCATTTCATCAATGTTTTTTCTTGTTCGAAAATCTAGAAAAATCTTCTAGTTGATGAAAAGATCACTGTGACAGCTTCACCTTTTATTCACAGTTTTAGCCTCTTTACTGCTCACTTGTTCACTGGCACACGTTTTTCACTCTTGCATAGCTTTTTGTAACAACTCTGCACACGATACTTTCGCTTGTATAACGTGAAACACCACGTTTGCCCTCGTTACAGTTGTAGACACAATATTATTACCTAATTTGAGCCTTCTCTTCGTTTCTCAAACTTCTTCAGTTGACTTCTTGTAAGTTTCTTCTGGCCCTTGTTATTGCTAGCCTCTGGTTGTAGAGAGTCTTCGGTCTGTTTCCTGTTCCGGTCCGTGTTTCTTTTTGAAGCCTCTCTCTTCTAGTGCTTTCTCTTTAGTTATTCGAAATCCTTGTGGGATGTTTTCAATAAAGGTTTTTTAAAGACACTTAGTGTGTTACTTCACTTCTACTTCTTTTCAGGTCGTAGAGCGTAAACTGTTAGACTTATCTAGTTAAGGATATTGTAAAAAATGTAGAGTATGGAGAGTAGCTGAAAGGTACGAGACAATAGGATACAATAGACCTCTTCTCACGCACGGTTATCTCAGCTAGGAAAAGTCCTTAGTCTGAGAAAACGAAACTGAGTCTTTATTTGTGTTTTTACTAGACTCAGATGTACTTTAAGTGTTTCTCTCACACGCGGGAGTCCCGGTATAGCCTACCGGTTCTACCGCTAATATTTCTGATGACTCTAATTCAGAAATATTCCAGGCCTAATTCTAAAACTCATTATTTGATGATTCTGGGTTTTGGCATTTGGATTGGCTTTTGATAATCTGGTCCCTAGATGCTACATAACTATTAATAGACAGACTCGCTCCACACTGGCATCACTCGCTTCTTTCGCAAGGGGGACGCCATGGCTTGAAAATCCATGTTCTAGATTACAGGTACATCTACATTAAATATGCGACTATACTCTGCGCTTAGAATGTCATTATAGAAATTCCTCGCTATTGTATTACTCCCGAGTATTCGTAAAATACATGGCCTCGTTACACTTAAGACTACAAGGCAATATACAATAAAGCACTACGCTAAAAACCTATTGGCACAACTTTGCCATATTTGTACAAATTGGCACAGCTTTGCCATATTTGCACCAATGTGTAAATGTACAGCTAAAATTGTATTTTCACGTAAAAAATATGTGAACCCCATTGGTCGCCTTGATATTTATTTGAGGTGCTTTGTCCTTTTCCTATTTTACAAATACATCAGCGGTGCAAATCCGCAGTTCGATCATCTCCGTCGTTAAGGAATAGGTCGCATGATCTAGACTAATGTATTCATAAGAATGGAGCTCAAATGCCGAGACTTCACCCTTTCATTTCAAAAGATTGAACACCCACAATTTGAATCAAGAAATCAAAACTGACTCGGTCAAGATGGACAAGAGTTCAGGTCATCCTTTGGATCTGTTTGATACTGATACTGGAACTTTATCAGTCAACCCGGCATATGTTGCTCGACAGTTAGAACTAATTAAACGTAGTCAGTTGACAGTAGCCCGACGACACGAACGACATACAACATGCAAAAACTCTATACCAGGAACAGGACAACCCTGCACGGGATATTGGGAACGAGACATGTTGACCGAATTTTGCGATTTTATTGCGCCAGTGGCCGCGCCCAGTTGAATGTTTGACGATCTTTCGATTGGACAATAGATTCAGTGAAACCCCTTTTTACCATATGAAATGTTTCTTTTAAGGCTCTAGTGTCAGGCCTGTTATGTATACAAAAGCAATGAAATTATATTTGCATGTATCCGTTCTGGATTCGCTTTTGTTAAAATATTTTCACCTTGAATTGCCATTCATCATATATGGATTATTCTTCCGTCATCTTGTTGTTACTAGAACGACTAAGATGTCTGTCATTTGAGATGAATACACACTACGGCGCTCAATACATAACTTTATGTATGTACAATGATATCCATAGTATTTTTTTAGGAGATATTAACTATTCCCATATGTGGTACGTCGTTTTCATGCTTTTATCGTTGGGGTTTCCACTTTTGTTTTTCTACTTCTTGAATTGTCATCCACTATAATTGAAGTTTTCCCTGCCAGCGGTCGTTATTAGTTGCACAAGCTATTAATAAATCAAACCAACACTTGATTCTAACACCGGTTAATGTACTTCAATAGAATAAATCTTTTTTGGCGAGGTAGATTGTGTACCAAGTCAACACGTCGTTCGTGTATGGCATGCCCATGCACAATAATCGAGTAGTACTAGAGAATGCACTGAACGTGACACTACGTGTACGCTGAAAGGTATCAACCTTTTCGAATATACTGGGAATGAGACATGTTCAACGAATTTCGCAATTATATTGGGTCATCCCGCGTTCAGTTAAGTGTATGACAATGGCAACTTTCAATTGTATAATAAATTTAGTGAGAAATATGTGGTACGTCGACATCAGTGTTTTCATATTTTCGTTGGGGGTTCCGGGGGGATTTTTGTCTACTTGAAATGAGTTCATTCACTATTTTTGGAGTATTCCCATTTTAGCGGTCGTTATTAGTTGCACAGGCTATCAATAAATCAACCCAACTCTTGGTTTTTAACACCGGTTAATATACTTTAGTAAAATCAATCATTTTGGCAGGGGAGATTGTGTACAAAGTCAACACGTCGCTCATGGATGGCACGTCTTTGTATAATAATCGAGTAGTACTGGAGAATGCACTGGGCGTGACACTACATCGTTGGTTTGCACTGACCGCACATATACACAAAGTTCATTATTGGCTGAAAGTATCAACCTGAAAAAAGAAAGACCACTGACTAAAACATAACTATCATTTGCTCATTTGTCCCAAACGAATCGTGCTGACCAGGATGTGATGAAAAACAATTGATGCCAGGCCTGGCAGAATTGTTTACTATGGGTTAGAACTTATTCAAACTTAAGGAATTCGGCAAGGTTTCTTTGGATCCATCAGTTGACAGCAGTTCGCCGACACGAACGACATAAAACATGCAGAAAATCTATACTAGGAACAGGACAAATCTGCACGGGATATTGGGAACGAGACATGTTGACCGAATTTTGCAATTTTATTTTATTTAAACCCCTAAAACCCTGTCCAATTGAATTCGTGACGGTGTAGTGACAACTTTCGATTTGACAATAGATTCAATGAAAATATTTTGCTACCTTACGAGGTGTTTGTTTTCTGCTCAAGTGTCAGGCCTTACTGTATACAAAAGCAGAGGTCACAGGATAATCAGTACTACAAGTCATTGCAACGTGTTCACTTCTAGAGCCTTCTGATTAAGCTGCATCATTGTACCACCAATGTACATGGTGAGATACCTCGTGCAATACACAACCTTTTCTGTTATGGCCGTGCCTCTACTGCGTTATTGTAGAATGTAATTTCTTCTATATTTGGACCCCACTAGGCGGGTTTTTATAACTCTCTAATGCTGGTTCGTATTGGGGTATGTCATACTTGTAACTACAGTGACCGACTGTAGGATTTCACTTGTACTGGTGAACCAGTAAAATATTCGCACTACTCCTGTAGTCATGGAGACACGACATTCTGATTCGCTACTTTGAATAGAGCAGACTTCCGTTGAACCATATCCCTGGCAACAGCACATCTGTGGATTCATCTGTGATCGAGCAATTAAACTTCCTATTGGGTACTCCCACGCCGGCCTTATTAGGTAAGTATTGTTGCCTAGTACGGTAGTCCCAGGGCGTTTTTTAGAAACGACTTGGGCGTTCCATTCATCCTGGCTACGATCTTTTGAACGGCAGGGTAGGTGATACAATGGCTACCACTAATCTGGTTTGGCGATAGTCGATGCCTGTACACCACATGGCTCTGCCTGAGCGATTTCTGGAGCACGGATATGACTGAGTCTAATAAAAATGTATACACCTTATCTTCCGGATCACAGTATGTATGATCCAGTTCGTAGTAAATCGTAGACTCAAACGCATCCTGTATCCGTGACTAGGGACTGCAGCCTATAAATCTCAGGTATTGATTGACTGTTCTCATAGCTACGGATCGGAGCGTAGACAATGCTATTGGCCGCGGCAATACTATACTTAGTAACAGAACACATGTGCGCCTTTGACGTCATCGTCTCCGCGCATAGCTGAATTATAAACCGATCCCTTACAGCCACGTTCTTCGCCAAACCCCCCTAAATAAATTAATTGTATAGAATATATATCTCCCAGGAGAATGATTGCCAGGCCCAAACTTTTGCGGAGGCCGGCAGTAGCAGAAGAGACACTATTAATGTTTGTGTTACAATCCGGAACCCAGTACTGGCCTATCGGGCTCTTTGTACTCTGAGCTCAGATATCTGTCTTCACATGCGCACGTGCCTAGTCACGGCCTCTTGGCTAAATCCACTGGCAACACCTAAATTAGATGTATCACTCCTGCGATCTGTGTAGGGCTCCGGGGGCTGCTTTTGTCTCACAAATTACGTGCACGCTGTGACACGATAAACAATCGTATAGAGTATCTGAGCTATCTCCAGCCCATCTCTACACACTCTATGCTGTCCATTGCGGTGTACATCATCTGATCGTAACTAGATACTCCAGTGGTTTAGAAACTAAATAAAACGTTCTGTAGCTGGCACGGTGTTGATGTGTTTCCAATATCGGCTTGGTCGTTATTGAAAGACTACAGGTCTCAGTCCAGATTTTACAGAACGAGAGCTAATCAACTTGCTTAAATTACTCCTGAGAATTGAGTTAGTACTTAACCGACTCCCGAGAGTAGATTAGGTTTTTCAACGAACTCCCGAGAGTGGATTAAGTTTGCCAACCGCAACATTCTAAAAATAGCTGCTGTTATATGCGAGTCACAACCAATGCGGATAGGCGTCATGTGAGCAGCGTGAGATATTGTTGCAGAGAAGTCGAAATAAAATAGCATCAAAGTGTTAAAGTGTTCTGCATAAGGTTTCTCATACTGACCATATGAGATTTTACCCTGGCCAGCCCAAGCGGCTGAACTCTAGCACAAACACTTTGAGTGTAAAACCAAAGGTGAGGACAGAAATAAACACCTACATTTGCACTTTATTTAAAGTCTACTACATTCCACTCTAACAGTTATGGCTGAATTATTCTGAGGCTCAATCAGATTCGGTCTGGAAAATTTCAGAATTCCGTCTCTAGTTCTACACTATTGATTTTGGGGTGACTGAAAAAGATGGTTCATATTTTTATTTTTTTGCCAAAAGGTTGTGGTGAAAATAGAATATGGAGGGTTTATTTCTTTGGTGGTAGGCCTCGCATAAATACTAAATAGTTCAATAATACAATACCAATACATAAGTACTGAATCAATACAAATGGGAATAATCACAGACCAACGTCTACTCTTGAATCTTTTCAAGTGACCAAAATGTTATGAGTGTAGGGTGGTAGACTTTGAATAGAGTGCAAATGTAAGTCTTTGTTTCTCACCTCACCTCTAGCTTATCACCTAAGATATTTGTGCTAGCGTTCAACCGCTTGGGCTGGTCAGGGTAAAACCTCAAATGGTAAGTTATAGTAACCTCCTGCAGAACACTTTTAACACTTATTGCTCATCTTGCACAACGTTTTCTTGGGAGCTTTTCCGTGTGCTGATATGGTATAGGGAATCGTTATTGGGAAAACTTCAAAATATCTGACATACCACACAGTACATTATTCAAACTACAAATAAAAACCATTTATAATTGTCTCAAATGCTATATGGTACTAATCCAAATTATTTTAAATAGGCATACATACCAGGCATTGCAATTAAACATCCCGATTTTTTCATCTGTCATACGCATCCCTCTGTTGCTTTTCGTCGGCGGATATTAATGCATAAAAGACCCGTTCAACGGCATCAAACGAGTCCGAAAGTTGGAGCTTGGTATCGCGAGCGGATTCTGATTCCAATCTTGTCATACTCGGCGACAGAAAATAGACACGTAAAAGATCATGCTAAAACGATCAAGTGGCATATAAAGGGGTATGGAGTACTCAGCCTTCTCTTCCGTAGTATCACGCCTTACTACGAACCCTAACGTATCACATATTTTACGAGCTACCCGAGAGAAACCATCTTCATCAAATTCAAGCTTTTGCTTATATGTTGGGATTGGGAATTTGATATCCTTGTATATTTCCTCTTCTTCACGCCTTCTATTCTCAATAGATTGTTGGATTGGACCTCCTATTTGATGTTGCTTAGTGAAGTAAACATCATTTTTGGCATTATGGGGAACTATAGAAACGTTATTAGAAATCATTTATAATTGTCTCAAATGCTATTTGATACTAGTCCAAATTATTACGTTATCAGAAACCATTTACAATTGTCTCAAATGCTATATGATACTAATCCAGAATATTAAATATTTTAAATTGGCATACATACCACGCATTGCATATAAGAGGTACCCCACTATCTACTACCCTTGCGGGGTAGTTAATAGTAACATACGTTTACTGGGGTCCGACGGTACGTTTTCTATTTACCCTAACTTGGGTTTTTAGGGGTTTTTTTCGGGTCCCCCCCCCCATAAAAATTTAATTAAATTAAAAAGTTAAATCATTATTAGCTTACGGACGTGAAAATATAGGCTTTGGGGCACAAAATTTTGTTCTTGAATTTGGTAGGACCGCACTTTATTTATTTTTGTTACGTCACCACTGTACCAGATTCTGACTGTAACTAAAAAGTAAAGTGCACATGTATTCTTATCTATAACATCTCCTCTATTGTACACACTATCGAACACCACATAAAGTTGTATAGCTTGTACACTATGGGTATCACTGGGCTGTTCAACCTAGTCCGCCCTGTGTTTGAGAAGACGTCGCTATCTCAACTTGTAGGCGTTTTAGGGATATATGCTAGTTATTTAGCGCACAATTTTGCAAGTACGCATGCGATAGAGATCGTGATGGAGAACAATTTCCAACCCTTTCTCCTTGACGTTTACGCTTCGATTCAGAGGCCACAATCGTACGGTTTAGGTACATTTAGAGTGTTTATGGTATTTGACGGCTATCGAGATAGAGAGAAGAAGGTCAACGAGGAACGAGCCGCAAAACGAAAATCTGCAATGGAGGTCATCGATGTACACATCAAGGTATGCTCGATACATTTATATTGTAGGGACATGATATAGTACAATTTTCTGATACACACAAGTATTTACATAGCGTTGAATGCCTTTATTAGACGTTCCACAGGCTAAGCGGAAAGCAACTGGCTTTGACAAACTTAAAGCTTGTAAGGAAGCTGTTTCATTCTTCAATCTGGACATGGCTGAGATGCTGATGTCACTCTGTCAAGATGTGGATATAGACTTCATCGTATCGCCAATGGAAGCCGAGCAGCAGCTCCTGGCGCTTTATTAGTTATTGGATGTACAACCCTGATTATGGATCAACGTTGGAAGTCTGGCATCGCAGATATCTTCTATAGAAAGAACTGTAAGCACACTAATATTGAAAAGATAGTAGACCTCAGCGATAAGCAAGTTTCATTTCTTCAAGCCGTGCTTAACTTCGGGGTTGACTGTACGGTGTCAATGGCCGCCAGTCTGCTACAATCAGACTATCGTATCAAAGCGGGTTTCACAGTGAATTCTTTCTGTGTGTGGTTGGAATGGCACTACGATGACCGAAGTACACGAACTTATGTTTGAATAGTGCTTATGAGTTCAAGGGTTGGTCTGAAGACGTGTGCGTTCAGACAACAAATGAGATAGCTATAACCAATTTTATGTATTTTTGCCAACCAGTATTTACGGTGGCGACTAATCATGTGGACGAGAATTTCAAAGCAACTAATGTATTTGGAGAAGACTTTCATTTCCAAAATTACATTTGCATGCTGTTCTATCTACTTAAGGATTCTCGTCAAGTATTAATAGATATGTCCGAGACAATGCTTAATGATGAGCGCTTTGCGCAATACTACACATTAGATATGCAACAACAAAACAATCTTAGAAATGGTGTGTATGATATCCGTCATAAACCGTGGTCTAATAAGTGGAACAAGCGGTTAGGTTGACCGCCAATCTCGTGGAGTGCTACTAGTGTAGATTCCGATATACTGAGCTTTAATAAGATGTTGCTTCCGGCATTACGTGCATATGCAGTTCAGCGTGGAATAGTAATACCAGCACGTTTTTCTACAAAACCGGTAATAGTTGAGTATTTAGCACAGAATTTGGATTGTGCATCCGCCGTTCTTACCAAACAGCCAATTCCTGAGGTTCCGACGGCGTTGTTTGCCGCACGACTATCCATTGAAAAGGATCTATGAGATGCATGCGCTCAATTACATTTCACCACTTATGACAACTAAGCCGTAGACCGTGTACTAGTTGGTTCTAAAGTTATTAAGGTTTACTATGGCAAAGCAGCTTATACGTTGCGTCAAAAGAGAGAACAAGAACAACGGGCGATTGTCAATTTGCGTGTGGCGTTTTTAAAACTAGCCGACGATCCTAAAAGAAAACATCCAGCACTGATGTATGTAAGGGGTGGAGTGACACGTTCATATAGACACGATAAAATGAATGTGGTTTGTGTATGTGTTATCGATAAAGATGGAGACACTGGTGCATGGTTTGTCGACTCGGTAGAGGACTGTGCATGTCTTCTACCAATAGCACCCACTAAATAGTAGTAACGGATAAAGGTGAAGGTGACTACAAAATACTTAATGTATCTCCCTGTCACAATCATTACAATTGTGTGCACACGCGAGCAGTACTTGAACGCGTGCGTGAACTTGGAGATCCCGGATCAACTGATAGTACCTGTTCATGGTCAAAGAGTCCTAAATCTCGGAAATTTAATGCTAATCTGATCTCGCTCGACAGTCACAGCCTATCAGGAAGCAAGGGATATTACGATAAGGTGGTGTGGTGTGCGATATGCAGATGACTGCTCCATATGGAGAACGTGACTGAAACAGCTCTTTATCACAAACACCAAACCAATTGGAACTAGTTTGAAACTAAACGAACTATTTTGCGTACCAAAAGAACGAGAGAACAATACAGTAAAACTATCTACAAAACTTGCACGTCTCGCGGCCACTATTATGCTTGCTCGAGAGTTTGTAGACCAGAGTAAAGATTTCAGATGTACAGTTAACAGATCTACCTTTAATCCACTGCGTAAGTCACATATGAATGCGCTTTCAGTTGAAATGGATAAGGATGAACGTGCAAAGTACATGGCCTATCGAAAAGAAAAATTGAGCTGCTATGCACGTCTCGCGGCCACTATTATGCTTGCTCGAGAGTTTGTAGACCAGAGTAAAGATTTCAGATGTACAGTTAACAGATCTACCTTTAATCCACTGCGTAAGTCACATATGAATGCGCTTTCAGTTGAAATGGATAAGGATGAACGTGCAAAGTACATGGCCTATCGAAAAGAAAAATTGAGCTGCTACAATCCCGAGAAAGCATCTAGAGGCCTGAAAATGGATCAAGTTTTGGATTGGTTGGATGAAGAGACTAATGAATAAAGTACAATTTTAATATGTGCATGTGCTTATGATTTTATATTAGATCACATCTAGTGGCACATCTGGTTCTCCGTCAGACTAGACAGTTCTCTCTTTCGCCATCCACCAATCGGTAATAGGACAATCGAGATTGACTAGACCACGAGCTACTTGAGCCTCGTGGTCTGTGATATCAATTTCAGATACCGGGTTGTTTAATCCACTGAACCCTAGATAGTTACGAAGCTCCTCCATATTTCGCTCGATAGGATTGCGTTCTCAAGCTATATCTCTGTCTGCCTGGCCTCTCTCCATACTGAAGGCAAAGTGCCCGACTTGCTTCTTTCTGGGAGTACATACACATATACCCAGCTTTTCTAAAATGCAGGAGACTCTAAATAAAGTGCGAAATGTATGTATTTAATTCTGACCTCAACTTTGGTTTTATACCTGAGGTGTTTGTGCTAGTGTTCAGCCGCTTGTGTTTGCCAGGGTAAAAATTCATATGGTCAGTATGAGAACCCTTATGGAGAACACTTTAACACTTCGATGCTATTCTATTTCAACTACTCAGACCAGATTTTCCATCAAGAAACCGAACGAATTTCGCAATTTTATTGCGCCATCGACCGCGTCCAGTTGAATATGTGACAATCGCAACTCTCAATTGAACATTAGATTCAGTGAGAAAAATCTGGTTTGTCGACATTTATGTTTTCATGTTTTTTGTTGGGGTTTCCGCTTTTGCTATTTTGTACTCTTTTGAATTATAATGCACTTTAATTGAAGTGTTATTCTTTCAATAGTTAATTTAAGCACAAGCTATTATTAAATTAAACTAACACTCGATTTTAACAGCGGTTAATGTACTTTAGTAAAATGAATCATTTTGGCTTGGGAGATTGTGTAGCAAGTCAAAATTGTCGCTCATGTATGGCAAGTCCATGTATAATAGCCTAGTAGTATTGGATAATGCAGAGCGCGTGACACTACGTGTACGTATAAAAAAAAGTAGCATTCTTCATGGTTAAGGTTACAAGAACAGATATTAGCAACGCATTGGTGTAGATCAATAGATATAAATAAATAATAAATATTATAAAATATATACGGAGGTGAACGAAAGAGCTGATTATACAAGAGGTAAAAATTAGATGTGTGTATGTCACAAATATATGGAGGTGAGCAACGGAGCTTGTTATGCTAGAGGTAAATAATAAAGGTGTGTATATTAAAAGATACATGGAGAAAGCGACAGAGCTGGTTTAATAGAAGTAAAATTGTAGGTGTATTAAAATGTACAAATATATACTGAAATTACTAATATATTGCATGCTCAATATACGTCCAAACTGGGGTTCTCGGCGGCGAAGAACTCTCAAGCTTCTCCAGACACATGAAGTGATTATTGGGCTGACAACAGATGATAATCTGAGGTGCATTAGGAGTCACGTTGGTGATCCCGACATCACCACAATCGTCTTCCACCTCCATTTCGACTATGTTGAGAGCTTTAGGGCTCACATTGGTGATCCCGACATCACCACAATCACTATCCACCTTCATTCCGACTATGTTGGGAGCTTCAGAACTCACATTGGTGATCCCGACATCCCCACAATCACCTTCCACCTCTATTCCGACTATGTTGGAAGCTTTAGGGCTCACGTTGATGACCCCGACTCCACGACAACCAAGTTTCATAGCTATTTCGTTTACCTTTGGTAGATTAACGATCACGTTGCTGATCCATTTTCACCACTACCAGGTTTCATTCTTGTTCCGCCTACATTCCTCACGTTGGTGACCCCGACTTCATCGCAACCTCGTTGCATACCTACTCGACTACGTTTGGTATATTAGAGCTCACGTTGCTGATCCCTTCTTCACCTTAACCAAGTTCTATTCCTATTCCGCCAACTGCACCACAACCACGGTCACATCCATTTTGAGTGTGTTTCGGACGCTATCATCAAAAGTCAATTGTTTGATGGAAGCATCGCGTGATTGAATGTTTGAATCAACCACGTGATCCTTTCCATTGATTGCGTTTCCAACCATTTTGATAAATAGTATCAAGTTAACAACTACTTACGTTTTAGTAATATAAATCTCAGTACCTTGTGAAAACTCAAAACTTTCGCTACATTTGATACCTATCTTTGATACTTCCGAGATGCTCACAGACTGCTCTGGGAAGACAATTGTCATCCCCTATAACATTATGTACACGGTGCAAATTGCCATCGGGTAGCACCGATGCTCGTACGCATGCACCAATTCTTCAAAGGGTATTTTAGGGAGTTTGGATTTAATTTTTTATCCTTCTCACCCTTATCATTCTCCTTCTTGCTATGGTCTCCGTCGTCTCAGATCAGGACCTCATCTTAACCCGCCATCATCCTTGCCGTCGGCCTAACGTTTCAGGGTTTTGCCTTTCTCGTCTCCAATACACCCACCATAGTTTGTGCAATATAAATACTTTTATTTAGCTGAACGACGCGGAGTCACTCTCACTGGCGTATCAACATCGACAGCTCCGCCACCTTTGATTGGTGTAACCTTACTTGCAGCACAATCAATCAGACAGACTTGATTTTAAATGCAATTAAGTAAAATGAATCATTTGGCTTAGGAGATTGTGTACCAAGTCAACACGTCGCTCATGCATGGCACGTCCATTTACAATAGTCGAGTAGTACTGGAATATGCAATGGGGGTGACCTTACGTGTACGCAAAAAAAAAAAGAAACATTCCTTTTGGATAAAGTTACCAGAACAGATCTTAGCATCGCGTTGGTGTAGATTAAAAAATATAACTATGCGATTGCATGATTAGAAACTTTTTATTTGTTTTGTTTATTACCTCTAGTGACTATTTGTCACCATCGCTGATTACCATAATACTACGTTCGATGTATTTTTTTCTTCTTTCTCTATATTATAGTCGTTGTGTACACAGTACCCACGCATGACCTGTGAAAGGTTGTTATCATTGTCTTCAAGGTAGCTTGGATACTTATCAATCTCAACCACTAGATTGTCATCATGCCGATTAAGTATCAGCCTATTATCTTTATATCGAGAAACATCCACAGCTATTGAAACGCCATCGACTGGCATTGATGAGCTCCATGGCTGTCAGTAACCGTGGCATCGGCGGTAGGGTTAAAATCACGGCATTTAGCTTAGTATCGATCCGGTTCATGAGACCGTCGCCAAATTCGTCCAGTAACTTTACCTTGTCGGTAATACAATTCGACAGTATTAAATTCAGGGCACACAGCTTTGTCACGGGTGGGCCACACGACGGCGGAGGCGCAATCACCAGCTTTGGTGGAGTATTAAGAATCTGAGAGTCTAAAGCCGCAACGAAAGTTTCACATCTTTGGTATCAAAACGGACAATACCAATGATACCAAATTAGTGAACGGACAGCTATTTTTTTTCTCCATTCATGATACATATCTTCAGAAATATTCATATTCTACTTAAAAGTTCTTGCAGTCTCGCGATGTTCACGGCCAAATGTGGAGGGTACACTTAGCTGCATCCTATATTTAGTTAGATGGCCAGGTGGTGGTTTGCAGCCTTTAGCCATGTCGCGAGCTCAGCATGAAAGCCATTTCCTATTTAAACTAGGTATTTATTGAACAACTACTTAAATTGTGATTGAAATGAAGGACTATAGTCTGCTTCAATACTTATTTTTCTTAGCCAGAGAATTATGAATACGAAGCAAACCAACCCAAACCAAAGGGTGAGTGGAAGGTCTGTCCACGTAAACTGCTTTTGCTTGCTTTTACTCAAGCCACTTTCCACATGATAGATCACTTCTACTTAGATTATAAAAAATAAAATAAACTGACATTCATGGTCACGACGGCCTAGATTACATATGATGTGTCTGGATAACTTGTTGATATTCCTGGTAACACTCATTATGTACTGACGTGGCGGCCTGGACTTGTGCTGGGATGGTCGTGAGCAACCTCTAGTAAACTGTGCATGGACCGAGCCCATTTGTGCTATTCATTCCCTGATATCTCGTCTTTGCTGCAGTCCATACTAGTGTCCAAACAACTAAAATTTACCGACAGTTTTTTCTCACTCCCGTTTCAATTTGTTAGTATCAATCTTTACTCTCTTCTCAGGTCGTGTGCCTACTGCTTTATTTGTCTGTCGATTTCCTTTTTTCAATGTTCTATTCGCTCGATTAGCCATGTTAGACTGTTTTTCGCTGGTATTTTTTTAAGAAGTAATTCAGTATTGTCGAGAAGAGTATCCCACTCTTCACGGCGTAGCTCGTTTTTTAAAGGTCTCATCTATTTCGGTCCTGGATCACTTGCCGGTCCTGATTTTGCATTTTTATTGAGTTTTGGACTGCCAATAATTCTTTGGCAAGGGATAGTTTCATCTTGTTCAGATAAATATATTTCTGTAGTTCCGAATTAACTGGGACTGGAACAGTTGTATTATCTAAGTGTACTTCTTGTCCAGTGACTCTAATATTCCTTGTAGCTCTTTCACGTAATCCAACAATGCCTGAAACTGAACCTGAGATACTGGATTTTGACGGGGTTGCGATGGGGTTTTTGGCGATTTTATCTATTTAAAATCTTTCGTGTTTTCACCGACGTTCGGGTCACAGGGTTCAAGGTATTTTCTCATTTTCAAAAATTATCTCTGAAGTCGCGGGCACAGTATCGGCTTCTGCGTTTATGCTTTCCATAATTTATAATGCCGCCACCTTGTAAGATGATCACACACAGCCTGCGATGCATGAAGTTTGCCAATATCGCTCCAGCAGCGACAACACGTGACTTCGCCAATTACTTAGCCGTGACATCCACGTACTTCTTAATATTTTCACCTAACTGCTGTTCTTCCTGACATTCAACATCCAGCAGCTGGTGCGAACCCAAATAGATCAGCCGTGCTTTCCGCAACAACAACCTCCCGTCGCAGTCCCAAAACGTGGTACTGTAATGAGCTGGGCCTCCACATTAGACTCTATGTTATAAACGTACTCTTAAGCAGTACGTAAATTATAAACGTACTTAATAGTACGAGGAACCTAAGTTTCCTAAATGTACTCTTAATAGTACGAGGAACTTAATTTTCCTAAATGTACTCTTAATAGCACGAGGAACTTAAGTTTCCTAAAATGGGGTTTAATTGTTTTATTCATTAATACCTTTTCCATTCTACATATCAGATATTTGGACGAGGCCATTAAAAGGCCTCAGTGAAATACCAAACATAAAGAGTTGGTCTAGTTCTATTAATAGAACTTTATTTACTTTCCAACTTTATAAATATCTGAATGCTTCGGTAGCGAGATGGCTCAACCGAATATGGGTTGCTAGGGACTATTAACATTACCTAGTTGATCCTCCGATCAGCCAACCAGATGTGCCAGTCTGATGAAGGCTAAATCGGTAATTCTTGATAGTGGCAAGTTATTGGTCAAGACAATAACTAAGGACATCAAGAGTATTTTTATTTATTTAATTTATTTTTTCTAAAGATAAGATTTTATGAGTCTCTCGGATTCGCCCCAGTGAAACATACCATAGTTACTAATAGAGCGACAACGAAACATTAAATAAAATCCCTTCGGCGGAAACAGTACTGAGAGGATAATATATAGGCAATGTCTCAGCCTCACAATCCCTCAGAGTATTGCTGTTTTCACGAGGCATACCTAACTTTACTAAATGTCTTATTTCGTTTATTTACTTTGATATTTTCACGATACTTAAAAATTTACCTACGCGTTTATTTATTCTAAGGCGTTAATATCGCCATGAGAGACCGAATCTCACAGTACATGTTGTAACCCTTAACAGCCCACATGACGTACGTCTGGATACCCTGCAGCAAACTTTCAACCATCCATGGAGACATAGACTAAAGTCCTGCTAACCGCCCCGCCATTTCCAGCATGGCGTTCCTAGGCTAAAACCCATATACACTATGTATATTGTTAGCTGAAAGTATCAATCCTGGCAAAAAAAGACCACTGGCTGTCAGATAACTACCATTTGCTCATCTGCCACAAATATATTGTGCTGTCCAAGACGAGATAAAGAAAAGCTTTCACAATCATTTACTTAAGCGCTGCTTCTTGTGTTCGCCAAGTTAGAGTTGTAGCGATCTTCCTTAAGTCTAATTCCGCCACTGGATGTGCTAGAAGTATATCTTCTTTGCATTGAACCCTACTACCCACAACATATAAAATATTAGGTCATAATGATTCAGCCTTATCTGACCACTTAAGTGCCATACCTGTAATAGCTTTTCTCTCACCCACTGTCATACCTTGAAGACTATGTACTGAATCCGCCTTAGCTACGCGCAAGGGTAGTCCGGTACGACTGCACTTCCTACAGTCGCATCTTAATTCTGTAGTGCTCACGATTACGTTCTTTCTCTTCTCTTCGCAGTTAATATTATTATTTTTCGTCGTTACTTGATTCGATAAATGGCTCCCCTCTGTATTCGTACATCTCGACAACGACTACAAGTATTTCGTTTTGGTTGTAACCATTTGTAAATATAATATCTCTAATTACACCTCGAGACTGATTCGCAAGTGAGACTTCTGGTATTAGATTGACAGTTGATTTAAACATCATTCCGATAGAAAAGTAACTCACTAATGGAATTGCAGCGGCCATACCCAAGCTTCGAGACCCTTTCACGTTACCCACACCACTGGATTTACCGGTGTACAACGCCTTCACTACACTACAGTCGACCAGCCGTAGGAAGACCGTCATCTGCATAAATACACCTCCTGAATAATTCACCATATCGCTAACAGGTGTGTCCTAGTATACACTTGCCCCACATAAAACATTCATCAATCATCAAAAATTATTTCATCCTATATGGGCTCGATAAGATTTTTTTTGTACCGCCGGTCGACGGCGACCCGACGACACGAACGGCAGGTAACATTCAGTAGATGTATGTATTTTGTTACGGATTTTGAT
>NW_014040186.1:0-11813 GCF_001186125.1 Sphaeroforma arctica JP610 | reverse complement strand
CTTTTTTCTACGAGATATTAACTATCCCATATTATGTAAGCCGACATTAGTATTTTTATGTTATCGTTGAGGTTTCCATTTCAAATATTTTATTCTTTTCTTAATTAAAGTATTCCCCTCTCAGCAGTGGATTTCAGTGGCACAAATTATTAGCAAAGGAAGCCAATACTTGATTGTACACCGTTTAATGCACTTTAGCGAAACAAATTGTTTTGGCTGTAACTGTTGAAGACGATACCATTCGAGAGAAATAAAGCATTATACTTTTAGTTTTATCTTTGGGCGTAGCCTTTACCACGTATATTCATACACATTGCCGTTCTATTATGATGATCAAGCTAAAAACAAGTATGTACTGTGATATTCATGATATACATTGTAAAAGGTATTAACTATCTCATGTGTGGTGGGCATTGATATTATCATGTTTTCGTTGAGATTTTCACTTGTTGGAGGATTATTTTCTTGAATTGTAATCCATCGTATATGGAGTTTTCTCCTTTCAGCGTGTCATCAGTTTTACAAGCTATGACTCCCAACAAGAAAATCGGTTTACAGCACCGCAAAAAAAAAGCCCTCCCCCCCAAAAGTCAACCTAAAACCCCTACAGCGCATATTTCATATCGTCTGGTATCATGTTGGTCAGTAATTTCATATCGTCTGGTATTATGTTGGTCGATTCAATGGCTCTTGTGCTCCCATTGTATAATAAGCCACAATTAAGACCTTGTAGTAAGTTATACTCGAGAAAACTGTAACCCAATATACTCTTTCGTAGGAGGGGGGTCGTTGGTTTTATTGAATATATGGTTTCTAATAACTATTAAATAACATTTGCTAATTTAGAACCGTAAAAATGATCGAATAAATCTGATTACCAAAATACTAGGTTTGCTTTAAATATCAATCAAACCTTGTCCAAGGTATTCCGTGCCATAGCCTGTTACTTAGGGTGATCCACAATGAGTGAATTTTGGGAAAGGAAAACCTACCTCATAAAGAATAACAACTCCATATCTTGAAACGCGATATTTGATGATCAGTTATCTGAAGGCGACGCCTTCGACATGTAAATAAAGTGAGAAAAATCGACTGTTGGATTGTTCAGGCGTTCATAACTACTATACGATCTAAATTAATACCAGCATTTAATTATAAGCAGGGCAACACGAGGTCGACCCTGATGGCCAAATTATTTGAAGAGAAAGAATAGATCCAACATTGTTCTCCTTTTTTACGGTAATATTTATGACATGGGTTTTGCCTGGTGAAAAAATACACTCACCGTTCGATTGAACGCAAAGTGATTGAAAATACTTCATGACCATCTAGAAAAGTAGAAATTGACAATATGGCCATGAATACTTCGCGTGTAATTTTGATAAGATGGAGCAAAAAAATTGCGTCCAGTAAATCTGATTATTCGAATTCACTATTTTGAAATTTCGTCCTGGACGGGAATACTGCTGTTTTTCCTTGAAACAAACAATCCATGAGAAGGAACATGATTTTGTGTTTGATATGTTTTCGTGTCGGTCTGTATCTATCATGAATATTTGATACTAAATTCCCGATGAGGTCGATCTTTCAAACGGGTTGTTTATAAAACCCAGTCTGTCCTGTTATACCCGAGGTTTTCCAGGGCAATTGCACCGCAATTTTTAATTTGTGCATCATGAAATTGTCGGAGCACACTACGATTCATATCCAATTTAGCCTATTGAGAACGTCGAATTTGTGCGGACTCTCTTTTATGATACTGGCTCACTAGGTAGTTTGAAGATTATACAATCAGAACTGTATGCTGGCAGACAAGAAAGTATACATTTTCGAGAACAGAAATTGATAAATAAATCGAGAAAAACAAAAAACAAAACCAAATAAAAGGAAAAGACAATAGAACGGAAGATAACTAATGATACCTTTGCAAATATTGTGAACTTGTATGCCATATTGAGTGTTTATTAGACCAAATTTACACCTTTGATAAGGCAGATATTTAATTCAACTCTGAACATGTCATCACCAGGGAGGCACCAAACGAAACATATAATAAGCCAAAAATTGTAGATGGGACTTGAACTGACTAAAAAACCGCTACCTGAAAAAATCAATAAGTGAACCTATTATATTACAATGTATAATAAGGATTACATCAATCTGAATTAATTCACAGACTCGTACACTCTACGCTCACATGTGTACCACTTCGCAGGCAGTTGCAACATCAAATACACTCACATCGATCACAAATACACAGAATTAAACCGCCGTCAACTAGTGTGTGGAAGTACTGAAAGCAACACAACCATTCATAACACCACAATTCAACACTGTACTTTTCACCGATACTTGCACACATGATTGGTTTGTATATGACGAATACGCTTATTCACTTTAATATATTCTAAAAAATCATATAGATATTCGACCATTCAAAAAGCGAATATGGTGTATTATAAATATTGAAGAAATTGTCTGAACGTGCATCAGATAAGAAGGCGCAGTACAGAGTGTATTGCCGTGGGGCAAATAGCAGCTATCACATTCAATCAGCTTCGTGCCAGTATCAGAGAGAAGGCGAAAGAAAAAACTTGAAGGACATAGAATGAGGGCCCGTGCTTAAAAACGGGTTATCGAATACCCTGAGAAAGCTGTGGTCGTTTTCCTTTTATATCTCACAGGAACACACAAATGAATATTCGATGGTGGAAAATCGTCATATATTCGGATACAATTACAAAACGTGTATATGTAGCAAACTTGATACGTCCGGTCAACGATCCAAACATTATTTTTAGCACTAGGAGTAGGGAGTCTGTAGAGTATCGACAACAAACCCACATATTCAACTTTTTCTTGTCGGCAAAAGCTACAAACGAGATACCAATGCGTATCGAGCTGATGTTTAAGTGCCAAATACATCCTTGAATTGTTTAACGTCTCAACCCACCATTTGAGTTGACAATATTAAGTCTAAATATGTAATGTATGGGATGTTTCCGAAATAAAAACATAATTGTGTTTTTCACGTGGGTCGTACGAGAACCGAACCACATTTTACGAGGATTAGATTGAGTGCAAAACAATGTTGGCGATGTTTATAATCAGCAGACTACTTGGATGCGCTTAGATGCCTAATTCACACAGGTTAATAACGTAGATAATAATTTTGATAATCATCGGGTCGTTTCTGACATTCTTGGAATTCGCAACACCTTTACCTCTATAATTGTATAGTCCTGGACCCCAATTCGAATTTTTCATATATGCCCTGTACTCGAGTTGATAGAGAGTGAGCACAGTATCTTGATCTTGATCTATATATTTATTAGTTGAAATCGTTCGAGACTATAATTGGTAAGCAACTTTCTTTCCACCATCGTACTTTCCCCATAATCCATGTGTGCCCTGTACTGGAATCAAAAGTGAGCACAAATTATTTTCCGAGTAGATGTATTTAATAATTAGAGTCGTTGGTGACTCCAAGTAGTATGCAGCATTCTTTCCATACCGCAACCTTAGCCTACCTTCATCATTTCCAGGCGCAGCATATTCACGAGTTGACACAGGTACAGTGATTCCCTTACCTTCATATCTATAATATCTAACTCATTTGGTTTCATTCTACACTTATCCGCACAAAGGTATTCCTAAAACATCTAAAAGGCATCTGGACCTTTCGGATAGCTTACAACAGTATGTCTGACCGTCACGAACGGTCATGGTCTCGTCGTGCGTTATTTGAATTCCCGCTCTCACACCAGGTGGTACCTCCAGCTGTACATGATCGCTAGATCGTTACATACATACTTTCTGGTATGGAAGGATACTATCAAGCATATAGTGCACAGATTTCTTCCTATATTCAAATAATTTCTCACGCTCACGTCCATCTATGTACGTGTTCTTTGTATTCTTCTTGAATGTGCTGTATTAAAGTATATATGTGATATGATCTCGTCGTATCTATTTGTTAGCACTGATTCATGCTGTTGAAATTGTCCACCCATGTATGTGCGTTCACTATGAGGGAATTGCTTTTGCATCTCTGTCTTGCAAATATAAGCATCTACCCAGCCTGATATGATTAGATTCTCCAGCTTACTTTGAGCCGTATGGGTTCCTTATAATTTGGTAGGAAGAATGCCAAATTGAATCTAACGATTAAAATCCATGCGAAAGCCTCCGCTCGATACTTTAAGTCCAAACCCCCTCCACCTCATTGCAATCGTCGTGCACTGCCTCTTCTACGTTCAATGAGAATTGCTCTCGCCCAATGTTACCTCCTCGATAGTGCAACCATTGCACCTGCATTTCACGAATTACATTTTCATACACAATATACGATTCCTTTCTTTGTGGCCTATTGTATATCTGAGTAGCATGCGTTTGTACAGTCTTATTGTCATTCCAATCATTGTTGTGCTTGCTTTTGCATAACATCTTCTACACTCCTGCGTCTCATCCAAATATTCAATGCTGCGTCAAATTCATCAAATCGTTCCTCACTAACCATTTTTGCTTTCATCTTGTAAGCCTTCTTCGGTGTACGAGATAATCTTATCTACTTTCTCAATACTGTCTCGCCCTCTATTGAACTATATACTACTACGAACTCACTCCTGTCCATTATTCATGTTATGAAATTATCGGTGAGTTTGTATCCGAACCACATTCGCATATTCCGCTGCCGACCGACCAGTAAGTACACATGCATGTACAATCTCTTGCTTGCTATCGCATATGTACATATATTCCGCAATGAATCTGTTTCAACTATCTGTCGTACAGTACTACTCATTGCAGAAACACTGAATCTTACTACAGACGATGCACTTGACATCACAAACAAACATACTTAAGCTTATCGTTCATTTCTCTGCGCGCTTCAAATTCAACTTGTCTTTCCTTATTCTACGTTGCAAGCCTTTGTAATACGCACAGTACTTTTTGTTGCCGGTACATCACGTTTACGATTACCCTTTTACTCCACTTTATTCTCTTCAGAGTCACTTGATTCCTGTTTCTTATCTCCAATAATTTGGCTACCCGTTGCACACTTGCGTGTACGACCAAAGCGTCTATTTGAGTTCGAGGGTCTACTCGGTTCTAATAAATCGTCTGATTCGCTTTCTGTGCTTGTTGCATCAACATATTCTTCATCTACATCGACGCAAACACGTTTCGCTACGAACCTTTCCCTTGCATCCCTTGCCTTAATGCGTACTACTAGCTTAAATTCTGTCTCAGTTCTGACACGGTTTCGAAGTTGAGACATGATGAATGTTTCAAAACTGGCCCTTGAAGTGACGCTGCATGTACGTGTGAATATATAAGTATGTGGTGCGCACATTGGGGCTTTGTGAGTGAGACGAAGTCTTAAAAGCCGAAAGCGGCTTAATATACCGCATACAAGTATGTATGAGAGTACATCGGAACACTCAGCATTTTGCCGGAAGATCTTTTAAATCTCTTTTGGTTTCGTGTGAGAGATAAGTCAAAGCCGAAAGCGGCGTTGTATACTGCGCCTTCAGACTTGACCCCTTTCAGATTGAAGTTCTGGATAGCTCTTAGAATTTGAAGTGTACCCATCAAATTTTAGAAAATTATGCAGGCTAGACCAAAAGTGATATTTGATTATCGAACGGAAGACCCTAGTTCTCGATTGTGAGCACCATATAACGATATAAATGCTCACTCATATACCAAGTTTTATATAATTTTTGTCTTCTAACACTTATCAATCACCTCTGTCACTATCTCGTCCAGAGGAAATTGTGTAAACAGTGAGGTGTATAGAGGAATTCGATGAGTAATACTCCATTGCATAGCTACACTTGTATTTGAATCCGGGGCGTATTCGATATGTACAAATTTATTATTTTGATTCATCGCTTTGAAGACATAGCTTCAAGCGCTAATTGACGAGACCGAGCTTCAATCTCACCCAACATCTGCGCCGCCGTTTTGCCTACAGGATCGTAGCTTGTCTTCGACTTGTCCACTGTAATCAAAGAACATATGAAATGATACGAACATAGATTAGTGAAAGCTAAGCCACCAACAATCATAGCGCACTGTCACCCGATTACCAGAATGTCGTGAGTGTGCAAATGAATGCAAACTCATAGTTAAACTACGATTGAAGCACACTGTTCAATCGTCTACAAGGCCGATGAACATCCAAGTACATATCCCTCATTGCTCATATCAGGAAAGTACTGTACACAGTAGCAGTATACATTCGAGCACAGACGTGTTTGTACATACTCCATGTAAGCTGGATCCCGGGTGAGCCACCCTTCGGCAAGATGTCTGTTTTGATCTGTATTTTATCATTCGTCTTCAGTAACCTTCCAGATGTCAAGACGCGCAGGAATTCTCTCGTAGATGTGCAATTCGTGCTGAACGGCGAAAATTGAACGTCCACCTAACGCATGTATGTAAATACGAGTCAAGTACTTAATTAAAATATAGATGATCATACCAACACAAGCCGAGTACAATAGATATCAACAATGGGGTCATCACCTACTATTATGTTGGCGACTGCGCAATTAAAGATATGTAGATTACGTGTGACCTTTTTTCCAGTCCATTGGTCACCTAAATATGGAACGAGAATGCGGGGATGCACTCATGACACGATAGGGTTGTCAAAGCTCAATATAACATTTCATCGCAATCGAGCACAGACCTATAGTTACAGACAAATTAAGTATCATGACCAGCGCAGCTATTACATATCATCTAGAAAGTGCAAATGAATAGCAGTGACACGTTGAAATCAAACTGGAAAGGTAGTAACAGGAAACACAGTACAAACTCAAACTACAGAAACGAAGACATTCGGCAACTTGTCTGATATAAAATGCAATACACGAATGAGTATATAACTACCTAACTGGTTAACCGATACAAATGAGAAGCCCACTCCACAATTTACTTCTGCGCTACATTTCGCTACATTTATGTACGAGCACTATTTACACACACACAGACATGTGGTGATCCATGAGGGCCCCTTTTCCTCTACACATAAGTAACTCGCATGAAAATAAGCACTAATTTACCGGCATTTCAAATATATATATACACACTATAACACATGGCAACTACCATTTTGTTCAAGTTGCCAAAAAACGTCAATCAGAGATTTTAAACAAATAGCATACATCCATACACGCTAAAACCATACGCATAAAATATGCGCAGGCAAGTACGATATTGGACACAACGGGACAATTACAGTATGCACAACAGCAAGAAGAAACACAAGCTTAAAACGTAAAATGTTGGCATAATTTAAATTGAAAACGACGAGTACTCAAGATAAATCGGAACGTGTGCATATCCCTATTAGTGTTTATATTTACACACACACATACACACACACATATATATATATACATACACACACACAAACACACATACATACACACACACATATATATAAGTATATACACATATATAAATATACATACATACATGTATACATATACACATACACACACACACACATATATATATATATATATTATACATTTACATCAAGAAAAATAGATACATACATACAAACATACACACACACACATATATATATACATATACATATACGTATATATATATATATAAATATATACAGACACACACAGACACACACGCATATATATATATATATATAAGCTTACAAAATATATACAAACAAACCATAAATACATTCATACATGCACACTCGCACAAACTTACACACCACATATATAGGTATATATATATATGTATCATATATATATATATATATATAATAATGCAATTGTATAAAAATTTGCAGTACATAAAAAATCATCGATATATACACACATCCAAACATTCACACTGTCTATCCAGGATTTATATAATACACTAGATATATTCATGCTATGTTCTCTAATTACTAAGTAATATACATCACATCAATTATGGGAACTCATACGTACATAAACACACATATATATAAATATAAATATTTAGATATACGTACCTATGCGTATGTGTACACAAATACACACACACACTCATATATATATATATATATATATATATGTATATATATATATATAATATACATGCATACATAAACATATACAAACCTACACACATATATATATAAATATATAATATATGTATACATACACACATACATACATACATTATATATATATATATATATATATACGCACACACACACACACACACATACACACACACACACACATATATATATACAGATACATTTAAATACATACATACATACATACACACACACATATATATATATAATACATATATGCATACATACATACATACATACATATATATAAATATATAAATATATATATACATTAATATATCCAAATATCCATACATACATACGTACACACACGCCTCTGGGGGGTTCCTTTCCCCCCTTTAGGGGGTCTACACCTCAGAACAGACAAGCAATACCAACTCTCTACAGATATGTACACAATATATAGATGTCTTAGGTAGCACAAAAAGGCACACACACACACGCACAGACACACATAAATATATATATATATAAATATCCAAATAGTTAAATATTCATACATACATACGTACACACACACACACACACACACACACATACATATATAGATCAATCTATGTATCCATACAGACATACGGACACAGACACAGACACAGATACAGACACACAAATATACATATATCAACCTAAATATCATACATACATACGCACACACACAGACACAGACACAGACACAGACACATACAAATGTGTACACACACACACGCTACACACACATACGTTCATGTAAAAACACAACACACACATGTGCACACACACACACGTCTATACATACAAACGTGCATGTACAAACACACACACACACATCACACACACATATGTGTACACACACACATGTGTACACACACACATACACACACACACGTCTACACACCCATCCGTGTATGTACAAACACACACAAACACGCACACACGCACACACGCACACACACACACACACAAATATCATGCATAGTTATAGCACCATAATACCACACACATTATAGTGTTATGCCATACCTTAGTCAGGAAACGCAATGAAAGACCTTTTCCAGCCATTGTGTGCGCGTGTGGGTGTTTAACTTAAGTTAGGTTTGCGTACTAATCACTAATCAGCCTCCCTTGTGAGTTGACACTATAATGTAAATATAGAAAACGCGGGATGAACACACTTTTTGGAGTCCCGAAAATCTCAAAAAAGTCCTTTTTGCGATTTTTAATTTTAATTTTTGTATATCAGAGAATCAAATTTACAAGTTTGAGCTGATCACACAGTGAGCATACCCTCTCTCAATATAGCCTATGCACTACACAATTAGAAACACTTGCGGTGAACAATAGATGGACCGGCCTCATCATATTCCTCTTTGGAGATCCACATCTGCTGGAACGTGGAAAGCGACGCCAAGATGGAGCCACCAATCCAAACCGAATACTTGCGCTCTGGGGGTGCGATGATTTTGATCTTCATAGTGGAAGGTGCCATTGCGGTTAACTCCTTCTGCATACGATCTGCAATACCTGGGAACATGGTAGTTCCTCCGGAGAGCACCGTGTTGGCGTATAGATCCTTACGAATATCAACGTCACACTTCATGATAGAATTGTAGGTGGTCTCGTGGATACCACGGGATTCCATACCCAAGAATGAGGGCTGGAAAAGTGCCTCAGGGCAACGGAAACGCTCGTTACCAATGGTTATAACCTGTCCATCAGGTAATTCGTAGCTTTTTTCTAAAGTCGATGATGAAGCTGCGGTCTGCATCTCCTGTTCGAAGTCAAGAGCAACATAAGAGAGCTTCTCCTTTATGTCACGCACAATTTCACGCTCAGCGGTAGTGGTGAAGGAGTATCCTCGCTCCGTAAGGATCTTCATCATGTGGTCAGTAAGATCACGTCCAGCGAGATCTAGACGTAGGATAGCGTGGGGTAGGGCAAAGCCCTCGTATATTGGAACGGTGTGAGATACACCATCGCCAGAGTCTAGCACGATACCGGTGGTTCGTCCAGATGCGTACAGAGAAAGTACAGCCTGGATGGCCACATACATGGCGGGAGTGTTGAAGGTCTCGAACATGATTTGAGTCATCTTCTCTCTGTTGGCCTTGGGGTTCATGGGAGCCTCAGTAAGGAGAACAGGGTGCTCCTCGGGGGCGACACGCAGCTCATTATAAAAGGTGTGGTGCCAGATCTTCTCCATATCGTCCCAGTTGGTCACAATACCATGCTCAATAGGGTACTTTAGAGTGAGGATACCTCTCTTAGACTGAGCCTCATCACCTACGTATGTGTCTTTCTGTCCCATACCTACCATGATTCCTTGGTGACGAGGTCGACCAACAATGGAAGGGAATACAGCACGGGGGGCATCATCTCCAGCAAATCCGGCCTTACACATACCGGATCCATTGTCCACCACCAAGGCTGCTAGTTCGTCGTCACACATGATTGCTTTATTGTTAAGTTATGTTCGCTGTGATATGAATATACAATTAGTACACATGACTGTATTTATAGTCTTATACCCTTCAGCGAAGATTATTGATAGGGTGTCAGCTAAAATAAGGTCCAAATAATAGTTATATCTCGCTCGATAAGATCATTTTATCTGTGTAAATAGCTTCCCGCAGAAAACATCAGTTGAGCTGTACTCTATGGCTGACGATTTCGAAAGGTTCTGATTGACGCCTCTTGCGAACAGAAGTCTGTCTCTCTCTCGAATATATATTTACATATATATCTCGGATCTTGCCACTTCTCTATCTGTGGCGTAAATATGAATTTTGGTTTGTTTTTTTATAACCCCCCCCCCCAGTATTTCATCAAAAGAAAAGTTATGGCGCAGCGCGGGGCTGGCCGCTGACTCTCGCAGTCTCGCTGAGCCTCTGAGGGCGGCCAATATTTATTTGGAGCAGAAAAGTATTTGTTCCAAAAATAATAAATTGATAATCGGGCGTCAAGCAAACGATTTGGAAAATTGAATTTTGAACGACTGTTTCAGATGAAATATTTAGCACTGGTAAATAGTGCGGATTCCAGTATGTTAGCGCGCGGTGGCTTGCTCTAGCATCACTGAATCAAAAGGCTTATCAAGTCTCATATCACACATTTTGGTTGTGGAATACACTTTACGACATCATGCAAATTCGCGTTAAGGTATGATTCAGACATTTGCAGTGCCTTCTCTGTTGCGTCTGGTGCGTTGCCGAGGGCAGTGGCAATATACGTTCCATTTCAGGTGCTTGTTATTTTTGTAAATATATTAGTTGTAGAGGCTTGCTTGACATACGCAACTGGGCATAAAATATGACATCTTTGCAACTGACAGTTTGTTGAATGTAGTGGTTTTAGTACATGTCGCTTAAAGTACCTTCATTGTGCTCTTTTAGATATGAATTTGGATAATGGGTTATTTTATAGCTTCGCTGTTCGTGTGTAAATTAATTTGGCTTTATATATAGTTATTGAAGTGAATACATTTTAGAATAAAGGTGTTTGGTGAAGTTCTTGCATAGAGCTACCTTTTATTTTCCGGGATCAATAGAGGAGTATCAAATTAATACTTTAATTCCTACAATTCATATCAATTTTCAACCTGTACACTGGAATACACACACAGAGCCTCATGTGCTCACTTTTTTCAATTCTATATCATACATAGAGCATTTGTTACTGTCTGTAATCATCATGTATGTATTTACGCACACAAACACACACAATA
>NW_014040187.1:74510-81622 GCF_001186125.1 Sphaeroforma arctica JP610 | reverse complement strand
CATACCTACATACATGCATACATATATACGTACACACAGACATAATAAACAACTAATTTCATACATTAATACATTAATACGGGTGATGGCGACAAGACACCCATGCCATCGGATGGCGCGGGGTCCATTGTGATGCTCGACGGTGACGACAGCGCAAGCGAGGTGGCAAAGTACAAGGCCAAGGGATTCCTTGTGGCCGGATATATGTCTGCTGGAAGCTGGGAAGATTGTCGGAGTTCCCATCCGAGGTGTTTGGGGAGCCATATCCGAATTGCCCCGATGAAACTTTGTTCAAGTTTGACAAGTGGCCGCTTCTAATTCCCGGAATGACGAAGCCAGAAACTCAAGGAAAAGGGGTTTGAATATGTAGAGTTCGACAACATTGAAAATTCAGATGAAAGTGACGCTGACCAAATCGACTACACTCGAAAATTGGGCGAGATCGCCGTCGCAACGGGACTCGGGCCGTTGTTTAAGAAAGCTGCCGATCTGATTCGCAAGGACAAGACCGTGCAGGACGATTATGTTGGTTTCATATGCGAAGAGTCGATCCAGTGGGGGGACACGGAGGTGTTCCACGAGGTCGCCGCGGGGAAAAAGCCGATTTAGATATTCGAGTATGAAGACGTGTCCGAGTCTGATCTGTCGAAGAACGAGTCGCTGGCAACCGAGATCTGGTTTGACACTAACAGCGGCTGGAAAAAGCTCGCATAACTCGTTCGGGAATACATTTTTTTATGAATAAAGACCCATTTTTTTCTCATAAATATATATATATATTATGGATGCGACATCGCTTTCAGTGGAGCCACAGACGTACCGCGCCACCAACTGCGAGCTAAACGGCACAAACCTCATTTACGGCGTTGCGTACCAGGGGGCGTGCAACGACGTGGCCAAGTTTGAGTTTACAAACTGCAAGCTGAGCGGTGGCATCCACAAGCTTTGCGATCCCGCGGAGCAAGTCAAATACACAAACTGTGAGGGTCCCTAAAAACAAATATACATATACATATATGTATATGTGTATATACACAAATTTGGTCAAGCTTTAAAATCTTATGCTTGTACATGTGTCACATTTTAAGCGATCCTCAGTCTTCACACTCTAGTCTCAGAACAAAAACAATGGTGAAACGTGCACTCAACGACGATTCAGTGCCCGCCAAGCGCGCACGGCGGCTGTTTCGCCTTGTAGACAGCACGTACACGCGTTCAGCGTACATCGATCCTTCCCCTGCGCACGCGTACGTGACCATCAAATTCAAGTTTCCGTCGACAACACACATTGATCCCGTGGTGCGATACTTTCTACACAACGAAACGTTGGAGGAAGCCCAATTTGCAGTCACTGACTACATATTGTCTAGCCCTGGCGACTTTAAGCTCGTCGACGCACAGTTGAATGCGCTCCCCCTGACCAAGCAGCTGTTCTGCCACACAATGCCCGGGGGTAGGTATGTGTTCAACGTCCACGAAATATAGAAAACACGAATGTTTCTTCAAAAAAAACTTTTTGGAGACTTGTGCATCTGCCAATTTTTACAACGCTGAAGATTTTGTGGTACAAACAAACTCGACTATACCATTAAGAAGAAAGAAGACAAAAAATGTCTTGGAAAGTGGGCACGACCAATGTGCGTCTCGATCGCTTAGCGGGCGATACTAACCAGGTCCATTATGGCGTGGCCGTGGGAAACCGTGCTGGTGAGACAAACCAGGGCGAGGGGACAGTATCATTAGGGAAGAAAGCGGGGCAGGTGAGCCAGGGCGTTGGTTCAGTAGCCATTGGAAGCGAGGCAGGTCAAACAGGACAGGGTGTGACTTCAGTCGCCATTGGTGTAAGCGCAGGCCAAATGGACCAGGGTGCCAATGCAGTGGCTATCGGCAGAGATGCAGAGCAAACGCGGCAGAGTATGTATTGTGTGGCTATGGGGACCAATGCAGCAGTTGAAAACCAGGGTGAAAATTCGGTGGCCATAGGTAGAGGTGTAGGCCAAACGGACCAGGGTAGTAAATCGGTAGCCATCGGCAGAGAATCGGGAAATACAGGTCAGACAACCCAATCGGTGGCTATTGGCATGCAATCGGGGCATACAGATCAGGCTACCCGATCGGTTGCCGTGGGATATTATGCCGGACGTTTTTAACAGTGTTGCAATTGGCAACGGGGCGGGTATGGCCACACAGGGTAAAATGGCAATTGGTATTGGAAACAACGCGGCACAGAATGACCAGGGTGAATACGCTATAAGTATTGGGAATATTACGGGAGCCACCCAGTAGGGGCGACAGGCTATATCAGTCGGATTTGCGGCGGTGTACAATATGCAGTCATCAAATGGCTTGGCGATTAAATATACTGTGGGTCGAAATACACAGGGTTCAGCTAGCGTGGCGATTGGCCATAGCTCGGGCTATGAAAATCAGGGGTTGAAAAGTGCTGCAATTGGCGCCCAATCCGCCATGGACAACTAGTCGGACCATTGCGTTGCGGTAGGGATAGATGCCGGTTGAACCGAACAGGGTGAGCACGGAACTGCACTAGGTGCACATTCTGGTTTTATTTGTCAGGGTGCAAATGCGATAGCCGTTGGCAACGGGGCTGGGAGTAGAAGAGGTTTTAGGTGAGGAGGGGGATGATACGAATATTGATGAGGAAATTGAGGAGGAAACGGAGGGTGGAGAGGAAACGGAGGGTGGAGACGGTGAAGTTGATAATAAGGTATACCCCAGGAATGCTGTAGCGATAGGCGCATACGCATGTAAGCCACAAGTACCAAACAACTCTATTACCCTTAATGCAATGGGTAACACACTCAACAACCTAGTCGAAGACTCACTGGTTATTATGCCGGTCCGCAACGCTACCGGCCCCAACGCACTAACATACAACCCCGCGACGGGCAAGATTACATACTCGACATTGGGTGAGGCTACTAAAGAAAATATCCAGGTGTATGAGCGAGACGTCGAGGCAATCCTACAGGGCCTGGTGGTCAAAGAGTTAAACTACACGAACAAGAACAAGTACACACAGCCCCGCCCAGAGACGCTTAAACTTCCTATTTTGTTTGAGGAGTGGGTAGAGGCGAACCATCCACCGAAACCAGAGATATTGGAGGGCAAAGGTTTATATGACGGGGGTGACGGACCTGTAGGTTGTGATGGTATGGGGTTGGAGGAATTGTACGCCGAGTATGTTGAGCGGCAGAGTATTGTACGATACGAGGTCGTGAACAAAGAGGAGACGCATGTGGGACTGATTGCTGAAGATGTGCAGGCCATTGCACTGGAGCTCGTGTATGATGACCCGGAATAGCATCACAGCGATGCTGGTGAAACAGAACCAGGCTCTGGTGAAACAGGTGGCAGCACACGAGGGTGTGATTGGTACACTTGTTGAACGTATAGGTGTGCTCGAGTCGAGGTAGTATGTATTTTTTTTTTGAACCCTCATCAATCGGGGCTGGACTATTGTACCCTGTTGTAGATGCAGTTTTGCGACAAATCACGCCCGACAGAATAGTTTCAAAAAAGATAAAAAATTGGGGTATAAAACGCAACGTATAGTACGAGGTTTGATTCACAATCTTCCCACAACATTAACAACATCAATAACAACGACTATGGAGGAAATACTTGAATCGAATTTTACTTGTGTCATCTGTACCACAGTAACCGTAGGCGTCAAACAGTCTTCTTGCTGTAGAACGTCACTGTGTGCCACCTGTGTGACCAAGACTAAAGGCGACTCATGTTGCAGGTGTCGCAATACGACGTTGGTCATGTTCACGAACCGCGCCATACACGAAGTGCTCGAAACTTGTCGACGGACGTGCGCAGAGTGCAAAGTTGAGCTCAACATTATTGCGTTCAAACGCCACCTGTGCCAGGCCCAAATCGCCCAGCTGCCGACTATAAAACTGGCCACCGATTACGAGTCCCTGCTACACGGTGCACCATACAAGTGTACGTTAACCAAGCCACGTGGATCTCTTGATGGCGAGCAGTTCCTTTTCGGACAAGTGTCTGTCACTGTACACTCCACATGTGATGGTGATGGGGTGGCGATAGTGTATCTTCAAGAGAGCGAGAAGTACGCGAGACTATCTTTGCACGCGACCAATCATCTCGTTGTTGAGCGCCAGGAGGCCGAGAAAAAAGCCCGTGAGGACATGCGACGTGCGGAGACCGCGGAGTTCGAGTTCATGTTGGGTCCCTTGGATGATGATCGATTGTTTGCAATTGAGAGTAGCGATGAGTCGGACATCGACGTGATATGTTCCAGTGGTGAAGACTATGATGTTCTTCCGTTTGCACCTGCACCTGCAGTGTGGACTGCAATGACGGTCGCCAACATGAGTCAGGAAGAGAAACTAATGTATAATTGCGTCCTCAACGATGATGCGCTGGCGACGGTGCTTCCCAGACGCAGCCGCCGCACAGGTGTGAGATGGAAATTGGTTGCAATTTACTGGTGCCATTGTCGACACTATATTGCACCGTTCCACGCTGACCGTTTGCATGTACGTGTAATGTCGTCGCGCAATGTCAAGACGCGACGTCAGTTGGTCCCTCAAGACTTTTTGTAAAACGATATCATTTTTTCAAAAAATAAAACAAAATAAACGACAGTGTCCAAAAGAAAAAAAAATCGGAAAAAAATGAAGGTGATTTTAAAAAACCCTAAAACCCTAAAACAGTTTGGGGAATTTTTATGGTAAATCTGCCAAAAAAAACAGTGTATTTACCGGATAACCTGGTCCTACTTGGCATTTCGTACTCTGCACTAACCCATTCCACAGCACAACACGATAAAGACCCGATCCGAACCACAGAGGTGGGTACGCTATTTAGTAGGTCAGAAAGCGAATACGTGGCACACTCGATGGCGTCAGTTTTTTGTCAGCACCGGCCTGAATTGACCCAGCGCATATCCTCCATTGTCGACTCACTTGGTCCAAGCTTCAACAGGGAATTTACTGACCACTTCTTCCCATCGATCTTCCCCGAACCACTACAACGGCTATGAGAGCCATACCACATGTACGGTACAATGTAATATATACTTGTAAAAGAAACATTTGGGGGGTTTTTTATAGCTTTTTTTGTTTTTAACCAACATCAAATATTAGCCCCTAAAAAAAAACATATTTGTTCCAAATTTTTTTACATAGGAGAGGCCATAAAAACCTAAACCTCTGAACCCTATAGCGGCGTGTATTTAGGTTTTTTAATGCCTTTGGGACTTATTTTTAGGGTTTAAGGTTTTGGTCTAGGACTACGGGCCTACGCCCTACGTACCTGCGCATACAGCCCTGGTGGCTGGTGCGGTAAATTACACTTTATTCAATATTTAGGACAAGGGGCATAAAGTAAATAAATCTGGACTAGAGAGTTGTGGACCATCCCAGCATCTCTGTAGGCTGTCAGTGTATATTACTATATTTATAATATATACGGAAGCCATTATAGACAGTGGCTATCGCAACACAGCAAGTGAGGTATACCACATACGACAGTCAATGATCTTAGGTGCTCTGAGCGTTGAGTAACTGTTAGTGAAGAGTAGTACTGTGTGTTAAAGTTGGGCGTCCTGCAGTTTTTGGTTACGCGACATGCCTTCAATCTCTGCGTCTCCCTCGACCCTTCCATTCAGTCTCTATCTCCTTTGTGTATAGCTATCGTAGCCACCTTTTCTCTCCGTCGTCTTATGTATGACTACCCCTCAGTCTCATCTCTTTTATAGCTGTATAGTTTTGATCTCACAGGTTGCCACTGAACCCACACTCGCACCTGTACACATCCACCCTCGCCGCAGGTGGATGCATGTTTTCACGCTCAGACACTGCCGAAAAATAGCCAACGCATAGACAGATAAGAGGTGTGTAGCCGCTACATAGACGTGGTTGTGATACAAATAATTACATGGATATGACGTTGTGAGGGCATAGGTCGTGTGCATGCTCGTGAGTCCATTGGTGACGTTTCTACATGGCGGCACTTGTCCTGCTGCTTTGTGCATGCATATGTTGTTGTGATGATTTAGATCCTGTGCGTGTGAGTGAGTGTATGCAGAGAGACACTATACTGCAAGACTATACACTCAACACAACTGAATACATGCACAAGTTGTTATGGTGATACATAAGCGTGTGCTTGTACGAGAGGGCGTGGGCCACATGTCCGACTGCATCGCATATGTGCATTCCGCGACTGTCGTATATACGCTGTACATTCACTGAGGCGTATGTCCAATTAGAGACCCCTGTGGTTCTCTAAAATGCTATGCTATGATTTGATAAGTCATCTGACTAGGTCGACAAGGTAATACAACACCACATATTACATCATACTGACCTAAAGTGATATAAAGCGATTAAACTATTTCAATGTTAGTTGTTATTGATCCAAAGTGCTATCAACTATTTTAATGCCTGTTCATCCCATTTAGCCGTCCGTGGCACCCTACTATGTATGAGTGCTCTGTTTATATTAGGCTATACTATTCGCACGCGATGTTGTTAATCTGCACCTGTTACACCCTGATACACTGCACTTGCCCCACTTTCTGCAGTGTATCGTTGCTAGTTTTGTGAGCTCTATTCTGTCGCTATAGTCATGAACTGTATCCTGACACATACTGCTTTCCATAGTTGCAGGTTTTTTATTTAGTGTACTATATATTTCAATATTTATATATATATTTATATATATATACATATATATATATATATATATATATATATATATATATATATATATAGCTCAGATTCCTCCCCTCTGCGTCTGCCCTGCGTGGCTGTTGTTGTGGTGCGTGTGATGTGTGTGTATGGAGCTGTGTGTGATGGGTTGACTGATGTGCATTTCATCTCGTTGTCATGATAATTTGTGTGTCGTTGTTTGGTCTACGTTGCATCACACTTGCATTTGTTTTCCCATATTCAACAGTTGAGTTGCCCTTTTTGGTATTTCATCTTTACCGCCGATTGTCTTTCCCCTCTAGTTGCCCTGTCCTTTTTCTTCAATTTCCCTACCCTCTCCCTCTAATTGCCCTGTCCTTTTTATTTAATTGCCATGTCCTTATTCTTTAATTGCCCTGTCCTTTT
>NW_014040187.1:72693-74442 GCF_001186125.1 Sphaeroforma arctica JP610 | reverse complement strand
CTTCCAATTGCCCCGTCTTTGCCCTCTAATTGCCCTGTCTTTATTCTATAATTGCCATGTTCTTTTTTTCCAATTGCCCCATCCGTGCCCTCTAATTGCCCTGTATTTTTTATTTAATTGCCCTGTCCTTATTATTTAATTGCCCTGTCCTTATTATTTAATTGCCCTGTCCTTTTCTTCCAATTGCCCTGTCCTTGCCCTGTCCTTGCCCTCTGATTGTCCTGTCTTTTTTCTTTAATTGCCCTGTCCTTTCACCCAGTCTTTTTCCACGTGTTGTTAGAGCCATGCGTGTGGTAGGTGCGGTTGTTCCCATGACACGTGTGCGGTGGTTGGTATGTGACTGTGTTGTATGTGTTGTTATGTGACTGTGTTGGTATGTGACTGTGTTGTCTGTGTTGGTATGTGAATGTGTTGTCTGTGTTGGAATGTGACTGTGTTGTCTGTGTTGGTATGCGACTGTGTTGTCTGTAATGTTATGTGACTGTGTTGTCTGAGTTGTTATGGCCATGCGTGTGGTTGGTATGTGACTATGTTGTCTGTGTTGTTACGTGACTGTGTTGTCTGTGTTGTTATGGCCATGCGAGTGGTTGATGTGGTTGTTCCCATGACACGTGTGCGGTGGTTGGTATGTGACAGTGTTGTCTGTGTTGGTATGTGACTGTTGTCTGTGTTGGTATGTGACTGTGTTGTCTGTGTTGGTATGTGACTGTTGTCTGTGTCGTTATGTGACTGTGTTGTCTGTGTTGTTATGGCCTTGCGTGTGGTTGGTGCGGTTGTTCCCATGACACGTGTGCGGTGGTTGGTATGTGACTGTGTTGTCTGTGTTGTTATGGCCATGCGTGTGGTTGGTGCGGTTGTGCCCATGACACGTGTGCGGTGGTTGGTATGTGACTGTGTTGTCTGTGTTGTTTGTGACTGTGTTGTTATGGCCATGCGTGTGGTTGGTGTGGTTGTTCCCATGACACGTGTGCGGTGGTTGGTATGTGACTGTGTTGTCTTCTCTTGTCACTGAGTGGGCTGTTATTGTGTACTGCTGCCGCCCGTTTTTAAGGTTATAGAATGTTAAGATTTTATAAAACCTCTCGTGCAGTAAGAATCGATCTTCTGTAGTGTTACCTATGACTGTCCGGGCAGCACTACCAGACAGTTATGCTAAGGATATATACCACCCATTGTACTCAACATTGGCCTTCTTTTTTTTGGGTGTTTATGCGTTTTGGATCTATATTCGATTCGGGATATGGCAGCTATTTTTAGGTACACACACACATATATATATATATATATATATATATATATTTATATATAACACACTACCCTCACGTGTTCCTCTGTCCCATACATCCATATACCATACTGGTCATATACACTACTACATCACCTGCGTTCTTTCTCCCTTCTCCCCTTGCCTTCTGCATAGACCATGGCTGCCATCCGTTGCCGTGAGCCTGTGTCTTCTGGGCTGGTGATCCTATTGGATGGTGGTATGGGTGAAGAGCTGTTCCGCAGGGGCATGCCAGACGACAGGCGACTGTGGTCCGCTCAAGCAGTGCACAACCCAAAGTACCACTCACTGCTACAAGATGTCCACGAATCATTCATACGCGCGGGTAGGTGTGTGTTGTATGGCGTATGCGTGACTGTGTGGTTGTTAGTGTGCATCGCTTGCGGGGTGGGGATGTGTACTCGGATGAGGAAGGAAGTGGTAAGATTATACGCTGTGCACACATGCTTTACCTACACACGTGC
>NW_014040187.1:69961-72673 GCF_001186125.1 Sphaeroforma arctica JP610 | reverse complement strand
CTTTGTCTATCTGATCACACACTCATTTGCCAATTGGTCCACTTGGCCTGCTTTGTCTGTCTTATCACACACGCATCTGTAGGTGCTCGTATCATCACCACTAACAACTTCAGTATTACGCGTGAAGTGGGTCTCTCGGACGACGACGTCTCTCGTCTCACCACAACCGCAGCGCAATTGGCCACAGCTGCACGCGACAGCATAGACCCACGTGTACGAGTGTGGGGGGGTAGGTGGCTGTGTGCTATGTGTGTACACGCGTGTGTGAGCGTATACGTACACGTGTGTAGATGCATGCTATGTATGTACACAAGTGTAGAGGAATGCTATGTCTGTACATAAGTGTAAATGCATGCTATGTATTTACATAAGTGTAGATGAATGCTATGTATTTACACAAGTATAGATGAATCCTATGTATGTACACAAGTGTAGATACATGCTATGTATGTACACAAGTGTAGATTAATGCTATGTATGTACACGTGTGTATCAGTGTATTATGAGTGCATAGACCCAAGTGTAGATGAATGCTATGTATGTGCACAAGTGTAGATGAATGCTATGTATGTACACAAGTGTAGATGAATGCTATATATGTACACAAGTGTAGATGAATGCTATGTATGTACACAAGTGTAGATGAATGCTATGTATGTACACAAGTGTAGATGAATGCTATATATGTATATAAGTGTAGATGCATGTTATGTATGTGCACAAGTGTAGATGAATGCTATGTATGTACACAAGTGTAGATGCATGTTATGTATGTACACGTGTGTATGAGTGAGTGCATAGACCCAAGTGTAGATGAATGCTGGGTAGTTTAGGGTTTTAGGGTTTAGTTCGCCTTTTCCTGATACGCCGTGTTACGGAAACTGTCCACAACTGCCGAAATCCACCGGCCCACTCCGGACATCAGACATTGTACATAGCAATAGCGAACGACTCTAAACCCTAAACCCTAAAACCCTAAACAACGCACGTGCGCGTGTGCGAATGCTAAATCGCTAGCGGTGAGCTGTAGTACGTTACTGCACTGCCCACAAATTGCACTGGCAAAGGTATAGTTTAATGTGATGGTTGTACATAGTATGACCATGCAGTGGTTGTACTGTAGTATATATGAGTATGTCACATGGTTGTAATGTGTGGTAGTGTGATGGTTGTACATAGTATGACCATGCAGTGGTTGTACTGTAGTATATATGAGTATGTCACATGGTTGTAATGTGTGGTAGTGTGATGGTTGTACATAGTATGACCATGCAGTGGTTGTACTGTAGTATATATGAGTATGTCACATGGTTGTAATGTGTGGTAGTGCTTCTGCTTAGCATAGCCGCTGTTGTTGTTTAGTGGCGCGGTTTTAGGGTTTTAGGGGTTGTTCTTACCGGGTTACCGGGTTATCTGCGGCACTAAACATCCCGCCCATTCATTTGGTTCAATACAAACCACAAATAGAATTAATTTCGAATTCATTGAATTGCGAATCATATCCACACTAATCCCAAATTCATTCCCAATTTCATTAATTCAAATTATTGCTCAATTCATTCATCCGAAATGAGTCCCCAAATCATTAATTCCAATTTAATCCCGAATACATTAATTCCAAATTAATTTTCAATTAGTATGGCTCTTGACTTAGTGCATCTTCTCACCCCCCCTCCCATGACGGTCTCTCCAGTACTTCCCCCACTCAACGGCTGCTACAGACCTGATCTCGTCCTTCCCACAAACGAATGCCAACAGCAGTACGATGTCATGTTGCAGTAAGTGGAGCTGTGTGTGTGCTGCGTCTGTGCTGTGTTGTAGTTCATTTGGGTTGTGTGTGTTTTAGGGTTTTAGGGTTTATTTAGTTCATTTGAGTTGTGTGTAGTATGATCACTGCGTGTGACGACCTGTAGTTGTGTGACTAGTCCGTTTGAAACCCTAAACCCTAAAATCTACGGATAAACGTTGAACATTAGCGCAACATACCGCAATAGCGTTTAGGGTTTTTCAGTAAATCCTAAACCCTAATAGCACGCAGCATTTGGGTGTGTTGAGTGCGCTAGCTGTGCCTTCACACATAATTGCACACATGGCAAAACGTTATAACGTCACAAGGACTGCCTTCAGAACATACCAAGGGCAAGCCGAACGACAGTCTACCTACACTCAATACTCACCACGTCAACAAAGCCACGCATGACAAGCAATGTATATATATATATAGTGTAGCTACTTCCCTCATACTAACCCTATACTCATACGATACTGTCTGTCGTATACCTACCCATGTGTACTACCACAGGGCACTTGTTTCTCATGTGGATGGCATTCTGTGTGAGACTCTGAGCTCAGTGGCTGAGATGACGTCTGCGGTTGGCACTGTACTGAACACTGAAGCAGCCAATGCGTTGCCTATCAGTGGTAGTTGGACTGTGTGTGAGAAGGTGGGTGGTATTTATTTTTGAGTCTATGCCTACGTAACTCTATTATATATATATATATATATATATATATATATATATATATATATATATATATATATATATATGTATGTATGTATGTATAAATATGTACACGGAGTGAGTGAGATTCGTATACGGGCAAATGGGTAAGTGTATATGTGAGATAGTCTTTTCTATATATACATATATATGTGTGTGTATGTGTGTGTATATATATTATTAATATTATTTCTATACATATTCATATCTT
>NW_014040187.1:57736-62159 GCF_001186125.1 Sphaeroforma arctica JP610 | reverse complement strand
TATATACGCGTATCTATGTGCTTGTATTTCGTTGATAGTACCCCATGATGGGTTGTTGTATGCACAGGGTCTTTTGCGCTCGGGTGAAACAGCTGATGATGCCATAAACCGATTGATTGACTTTGCTGGCGACAGACTGGAGGCACTCATGTTTAACTGTGGTGTGTTTTTTTGGGTTCAATCCCTTTTTATTCAATTGTTGTGCTGTGTTTGTCTTGTCTTGTTTTGCCTTGTGTTGTGGTGTGGGGTGTTGTCTTGTCTTGTGTTTAATCTGCAATATATGTTGCGTAAATGACTTTTATTCGTTTGGGAGTTAACGTTTAATCTGTGCGACGTTCAATTGCGAAGGGATGCACTTCCCAAATACTGTGCGTTGTGTACAGCTGAGGCGTTCAGTACTAGGGTTTAAGGGTTTATGGTTTAAGGTTTAGTACTGCGAGTTAGTCATACGCTATGGGATTGCGAATGATCGACACATACACTCAGTATGAGTTTGGGGATTTAGGGTTAGGGTTACTAAAACCCCAAAACCCTAAAACCCTACACCTCAGTATGCTGGAATAAAGTACAGACAGATAGCCACACACCAAAAGATGACAAACCCTAGAACTCTAAAACTCCTATGACACTGCATGCAACACAGGTCTCGTGGAAGGGGTGATACTGGCGGTTGAATCGCTTACGACAAACACACTCAACCGAATGAAAGCGATAGATATACATTTGGGTGTCTACCCCAACAGACTCACAGCTGTGCCTGAGGGCTGGTAAGTGCAGCGAGTATCGGATGTGTGTACATCTGTATTCATATATATATATATATGTATATGTAAATATATATACATATATATATATATATATATGGGTGTGGGTGTGGGTGTGGGTGGGTGTGGGTGTGGGTGCGTGTGTATGTGGGTATATATATATATACATATATATATGTGTGTGTGTATGTGTGTGTATGTATGTATGTATGTATATATATATATATGTTTGTGTGTGTTTGTGTGTGTGTATGTGTGTGTGTGTGTATGTGTGTATGTATGTGTGTGAAATCTGTTGCACTCCGATTGTCGCCATACAACCCCTGCCATCTTACACTACGTTGAGGCTAACATAGGTATTGGGTATTCCATTTATAAATTCCCTTGTACTTTTCCATATGACCCTATTCGGTGCTCTATTTATATACTCTATTTGGTGTTCTATTTATATACTTTGGCTCATATTCTTCAGGACAATGGGCTCTACACCCGACGCACAGCCAATCAGAGTTGACTTGGACGAAGCGAAATACACGGAATGGTGCGAACGGTTCATGGACAAAGGTGTAACCTACATCGGGGGGTGCTGTGGCATCTACCCCTCTTATATTGAAGCGTTGAACGGGGCAGTGCAACGGAGAAACGCGTTAATAAAATAACTCACGTTTAAGCCATACACCGAACCCGAAATGATACGATTATAAACACATATATGGCAGATTCATTTTGTATATATGTATAGTGGTACTATATATATATATATATATATATATATATATATATATATATATATATATATATATATATGTGTGTGTGTGTGTGTGTTACGCTGTAGAGGTAAACATAGCACAGGTGTTGCACCGCCAACAGTGCTGAGTCTCACCCATACTGTGTAGTGTGTGACGTGATCGCATTGAGTTCGTACAATTGACTCGTTCGGTCGGTCTAATTTTATTTATTTATTTTCCATCAAAAGGCAAATCTTAATTTCTCATGTAAAGCTGTATTAGACTGACGCAAAAAAACGTTAACGTTTTCGCGGTGCGCTCATACACATCTCCACACGTTACCAGCACGGCCTGTGCACATCTGCGCAATACGTTGCCACTGGTCAATCAACGGGCGTCAGTAGAAGCGCTGGCGAACGATAAACCCCTTTAAAAAACTGGGTTTTAGGGGTTTTAGGAAAATCCAAACTCTATACCCATATTTATGACTGGGTTTTAGGGTTTTTAGGCAAACCCTAAACCGCTACACACCTTCCGGGAGTACTCATAGAGGCCATGTGTGAAAGTGTATGCCACAACCCGGCCATTCGCGTGAATCAATCGCTGACACAGCCACTGCAACTGCGATACAGTGACTGCAACGGCACACTACTGAGTGTTTGGCGTTTGGTCTGTGTATGTATGGCTCTGTAGGCTCATGAACGGTATCCTTAGAACCACAACTGACACCACACCTCATACATAGTACACCCATGAATATACTACACCTGCGCCTTGGCACTGCTAATGTCTGCGATCACCTGCGCCTGACAATGCATACAGCTGTGTTGTGTGGACTGTCTACGGAGCACACTCTCCGCAAAACCCTAAACCCTAGAACTCCGTTGGGGCGAACGTGCTTCCGACCGCCACTCAGCCAGTAAGTCCGCAACGGTATGTACACAGCCACGCAGAGTCCAATAGCCGGTTGTCATGACAACCAATGCCTCGCCACGCCATGGCATGTACTTTTATATGGTGTGATGGTGTGCTGTGATTGTGTGCACTGTACTGTCCGATGAAACCGCCTCTTACGACGAGCCGTGCTGTTGTTTGCTGTGGCTGGTGTGTGTGTTTGTGCGCGTGTCTGTGTTTGTTTGTTTGGGTGTGTGTTTGTTTGCTTGGGTGTGTGTGTGGGGGGTGGGGTTGCTATATATAAAGTCTTCCCATTCTTCCACTGGCCCCACGTGCGCCGCTGTCAGTCAGTCAGTCAGTCACTCCGTTTAACGCCAACACATTGACAGTCGATGGGATGCCAAACCCTAAAACCCTATGCCTTCTATCGCATTGGGCCGACAGTGTTACAGGTCCAGTGCTCACCGATCGCACGATACAATTGCTGAGGAGCTGCGGTTGTAAATACGACACGTGCAACGTAAAATACGACACGTACATCGTAAAATACGACACATACATCGTAAAATACGACACGTGCAACGTAAAATACGACATGTCTACCGTACAATACGTGGCGCCCATTGCATGTACCACGTGTCTACTGATCAGTGCAACATGATCCCATCGCAGCACTGTTTGTTCTGTTTGTTTGGTAGTGCGTGCGTTGATTGAGTACCTTGAGTGGCTCTGCACGTGTTGTCGTTGGCACTTGCGTTGATTTGATTGTGTGTGTGTACCTTAGGTGGCTGTGTACGTGTTGCTGCGTGAGTGGTGAGTGATGTGAAGGGCACGAGCGTAAAGGCATTGAATCGATCGGCAATACTTCCGTCGCACTTGCACCTACCACAACACCCGACTAATCGTACATTTAAGAGCAATAGACCTAAAAGTACTCATAGAGTGCTCGGTTACTCTATTGTACCATCTCAACGGTCGCACAGCGTGCTCCGAGTACTACCCCCAACGACCCACACTGACAGAGCCCTTGGCGCCCCTAGACATCATCATCTGCAGAAGAAGCGAAGGCGAACGCTCATTAACAATGGCGTGTGTGTATACGTACATGCTTGCGTGTCTGATACGGGTTAGTCCATTCGTGCGTTTAAGCGTTAGTGCTATCTCAGGTGAACCATTTGCCACAGATTCGCCCATGAGCACCGTGTCAAGATGTCGCGAGAGCGATCAGTGTCTCATGCGGGCGATTGAGAGTGGCGATACAGCCGTGACAGCATTGACTATACTATCTTCTCGGTAGATGTGGTGTTACAAGTGTGTGCCTGTATATGCATATGTATCTGTATATAGAGATACATACATGCGTTTGTATATGAATATGAATATGGATATATATATATATATATATAAATATAGTTACACGCATGTCTGAATATGCAATAAATATATATATATATATATATATATATATGTATATATATATATATGTATATATACAGAGTATATATTATATATATATATATATATATATATATAAATATATAAATATATAAATATATAAATATATATATATAAATATATAAATATATAAATATATAAATATATATATATAAATATATATATCATAGCATACCGTGATACGCCCACATGGTGTCCTTCGGCGACTTCCGTGCTGCTTTGACGTACTGTTGATTATCGGCTGGTAACTCCTACAGTGATAGCACGATTGTGCATGGATGTATAAACAAAGTGTATGTAATCACTGAAATTGTACTGTTGTCTATTGACGGTTGTTGAATAACCTCCGTGACATGTAGGTGGAGGGGGTCGTAATAGACTGTATAGATATATGTGTACATTAACTTACCTACGTACATTTAACTACTTGCGTACATTAAACTACCTAAATACATAAAACTACCTAGTGTATGGAACTACCTATGTACATTTTTAACTACTTACGTATATTAAACTACCTATGTACATTTTTAACTACTTACGTACATAAAACTACCTATGTACATTTTTAACTACTTACGT